>NC_091124.1:40885000-41185000 GCF_040183065.1 Periplaneta americana | reverse complement strand
ATGCATTTAGTTAGTATAATTTTTGTGTTCAGTTGTATGGTTTTGTGTGTTTTAGTTTGGATAGTTTGATTCCGTGTGTAGTTGGTATAGTTCATGTATTTATTTAGTATAATTTTTGTATTCAGTTGTATGGTTTTGTGTGTTTTAGTTTGGATAGTTTGATTCCGTGTGTAGTTCGTATAGTTCATGCATTTAGTTAGTATAATTTTTGTGTTCAGTTGTATGGTTTTGTGTGTTTTAGTTTGGATAGTTTGATTCCGTGTGTAGTTCGTATAGTTCATGTATTTAGTTAGTATAATTTTTGTGTTCAGTTGTATGGTTTTGTGTGTTTTAGTTTGGATAGTTTGATTCCGTGTGTAGTTGGTATAGTTCATGTATTTATTTAGTATAATTTTTGTGTTCAGTTGTATCGTTTTTGTGCGTTTAATTTAGATAGTTTGTGTGTTTAGGCTGTACAATTTATATGTGCAATTGGTATAGGTTTTTGTGTATTTAGTTTGTGTGTGAGTTAAGACTATGTATGTATTCAGTTTGTGTATTTTTTTTTCTTTTTTATCGTGTGTTTAGTGTGGATAGTTGTGTGTTCAGATTATAATTTATGTGTTTAGTTTGCATAGTTTTGTGTGGATGTTTAGTTTGCATAATTTATGTGTTTAGTCTGTATAGTTTTTCGTGTTTAGTTATAAGCAGGGAAAGGATTTATATGTAAATACATATTTACTTATAAAGCTAATATAATTTATATTTTGCATTATCTTTATGTTTCACAATGTGTAGGGTTGAAAAATCCTACTTTTATTTTCCATATTTTTCCATATTTTAGAGTTTAGTACATATTTTCGTTAATTTCCATATATTTTCCATATTTCATATAAAACAGTCCATATTATATTAGGTTTAACAATAAAACAAAACAAAATTCCATTAACTTTTAAAAATACATTTCAACAATAGAGATTTAAACACATGTTCAGTAATCCCTTTAACATCAGAGTTATTTGAAAATTAGCAGTCCTATCAACAATGGGAAAGTAAGTTACAAAACTGTATTAATTTAATTAAAAATTTTTAACAGACTTCAGTTGTGCAGCTCAACAGTTAAATGCCAGTCAGAGTACACATAGGTTCAGTTTTGTAAATCATACTATAAAGACGGTAAATATGCCAAAAGTACGTCATTCAGTCAATTTAAAATCAAAACTAACAAGTTACATTTCAGAATTTAAAGAAGATGGTTTATCAACTGACAATAAAATATTATTTTGTAATTTGTGTCAGTGTGCAGTATCATCTACACAAAAGTTCCTGGTGCAACAACACATTACAACTAGTAAACATCAGGCCAACAAACAACTAAATTCCAAGCAGAGACAATTGTTTTTAACACAACCAACAACATCGAATGTAAGATCTGAGTTTAACATCGACCTGTGCCGTTCTCTCATCTCTGCTGATATTCCTCTCTACAAACTAAAGAATAAGGTCTTCAGGGAATTCCTTGAAAAATATACTCAACATACAATCCCGGATGAGTCAACACTTAGGAAGACGTATGCTCCATCCATCTACGATGAGACAATACAGAAGATAAGAGATGAAATTAAAGATAGTTCAATTTGGGTTTCCATTGATGAGACTCCCGACAAAGAAGGTAGACTTGTTGGTAATGTAGTTATCGGTTTGTTAAGTGAACAATATTCTGAACGAATTCTTTTACATTGTGATGTTCTAGAAAAGTGCAATAACAAAACTATAGTTAAAGCTATGGGTATCCTGTGGCCAAAGGGTATTATGTACGATAATGTGTTATTCTTTATTAGCGATGCTGCCCCTTATATGGTCAAAGCTGGACAAGCATTATCTGTTGTATATCCTAAATTGACTCATTTTACTTGTGTGGCGCATGCATTTCATCGTGTGGCAGAAGTGGTCAGAGACAATTTCCCTAAAGTAGATTTGTTGATTTCATCAGTGAAAAAAGTATTTCTCAAAGCTCCCAGTAGAGTTAACGTGTTGAAAGAAATGTACCCTGAAATTCCATTGCCACCAAAGCCAATTTTAACTAGATGGGGTACATGGCTAGAAGCAGTTGAATATTATGCCGAACATATAGACTCTATTAACAATGTTCTCCTTGCATTGGACTCTGAAGATGCAGTCTCAATTGATACTGCGAAAACAGTTACCTGTGACATAAGTGTGAAGAATGACTTAGCTCACATTCAGCATACATTTTCATGCATCATAAAAACGCTCAAAAGTCTCCAAAATAGGCACCTTTCACTATCTGAAAGTTTTGAAATTATAAATAGTACTGTGGAACAACTGAATCGTGGTAGAGGTAAAGTTGCAGATGCAGTAAGAGCTAAGGTGGACACTGTACTTTCAAAAAACCCTGGATATGAAGAACTACAAAAGGTTGTTGCTGTGATGAGTGGTGAATCAACAGTGAAGATTAACTTGGACTTATCCCCAGCAGACATTGTGAAATTGAATTATGTACCAGTTACTTCTTGTGACGTCGAACGCTCTTTTAGTCAGTATAAATCTATCCTCAGAGACAATAGAAGAAGATTCACTTTTCAGCACTTGAAAGAAATGTTTCTAACCTATTGTTATGGTAACAGACAATAAAAATTGTGTTTTGTTGAAACTACATTGGAAGATAAGGTACGTCCATTATATTTTTTGTTTAGTTTGATTAAAATGTACCAATATTTAACGTACATAGTCATTTTTTTATAATTTTAAGTCCATATTTAATTCCATATTTTGGTAAAAATCCATATTTAATTCCATATTTTGGTAAAAATAACTACATATATATTTACATATTTCATATATTTTTAGTCCATATAAATCCGTTCCCTGGTTATAAGTGTACAGTGTAAGCTCTCTTGGACTGGCTCCCCAAGTGTAGTAGACCTTCAGCTCACCCTACACTCCTGTAGGAGGCCGTCGCCATTATGGTATTTCAGGCTTTTCGTATTTCGTATTTCGTATTCTCTGAGATATTTCACACAAAAATCTTTAATACAATTTTGCTCTTTTCTTTTTTCTAATTTTCGAGGTAAAATTTGTTTTATATGAAACATTTCATAGCGAGTTTTGGGGAAATCATTGATCGAATTCCCAATATGCTCAGTCAATTTAAGAGACCAATGTATTATATAATAAATAGTTCTAGGATTTTAATGAAATAGCATCTTTTTTTCTAGTAAGCCAGAAACATTTCTGCTTTAGTATTTATATGTTATGTGATAAACTGAGTGTTTTAAGACATATTTGTTAGGGCATTTTTTTTTAATTTTTTGCCTGTTTCAACTCATAAGAGCATCTTTTGTTTTATTCTGTCATTTTTTAGGCATTTTCATTTGATTCTGGCCATAAATCCCCATTATTAATGTAAAATAATGTCTATTTCCTTTGATATTTTGTTTACATATTTTGTCCATTAATACTCATTATTTTGTATAATATTTTAATCGTTTTTCTACACAAATTGCCATTTTAACGTAGTACACCCCATGTAATGGATCAGTCCAACCACTCCTTCAATATAGACTCCTCTATACCTGTTAATTCCAGATAAGAGTGGCCTTGTGGTAGAATACACGGAAACTAAAAGTAAAGTAAATCCATGGTGCTACAGCCCATGAAGGGCCAAGACCAACCAGCCGACTGCTGACCTCACGTCCACATGCCGACGCAGTGGTGAACGATCATACATGGAAACTACATCAGATAAAATAATTAATTAAAGTGTACTATTTAGAAAAAATTATGTAAAATTTAATTTAATTACAGTCTAAATATTAAGTGTAATACAAAACCTCTTTTCCTACTAAGGCAATTATGTAAGATCAATTTTAGGGATTTTTAAGGGCATTTTTGAAAGATTTTTAGGTCATAAATGCATTGTTTTAGGACATTTTTTCATGATTTATAGGTCATCAAAATCCTAACCCTAATAATAAATGATAGATAGAATTTGAGTTTTGTCTTACAAATATGCAGAAATTTGATCTGGAAAATGTAACATTGAAAAATTTTTTGCAGAACAATGAATCGACTGATAAAAAGATTTCCCAATTTTTTTTAAACTTCGAAACTTAGGAAGTGTTAGGACATTCACAAAGAAAATTCTTTACAAACATTTTATCTTTAGTAATTTAAAAAGTAACAGGGTAAAGGTTGATAATACTGTGATACTAATAATATTATGATAGTTGTTTTTGAGAATTTTTTACGATTTTACTGAGCGAGAGGAAGATCGGTTTTTTTTTTTTTTATGTTCGTGGGCAAGTTTCTGCACAAAACCTGTCCTTCTCTCGCTCATAAAATTGTAAAATAATCTCAAAAAGAACAATCATAATATTATTAGTATCACAATAATACCAACCTTTACCCTATATCCTACATCATCCAGCAACAGTTGAGATTCGTGCACCAATTAGTTACTTAATCATTTTCAACTTTAATACTGAAAATGTAAGATCTTTTGTTTTGTTTGAAAAACTTATAAATTCTTTATAAGGACTAACAGTCATCAATCATCATATAAATATCGAAATTTAACTAAAAAATTAGTCTTTCCTATTGTTAACAACAGTTAAAAACATTGTTAGTTTCTCTAATACCGTATTTGCTCGAGTAATTTGCGCCCCCGCGTATTTTGCGCACCCTAATTTTTAAAGGATTATTTTGAACTTTATTTTTTCTCCGTATATTTTGCGCACACATTTTACGTACATATTTTTTTCAGTGTAGTAAGGATTACGTACATATTATTTTTTTCAGTACAGTAGGGATTTTCCTTCCCTACAGTCCATCGTAGGTCATTCACCAGCAACTGAAGTACCTGCTTCAGAAAGAAACCCCAAAGTCCCGCTACTTTAACAATGCTTGTCCTTGGTAGAGACAAGTTACCGGTATAGAAAATTAGCCCTACCGTAAATACTTGTATTTCAGTTGACTTTCAACACTTCTAATGTGCACTTGTATTTATACAGTATTTCAAGATGGAAAAGAAAAATAACAATTACACCGCGTCATATAAATTGAAAGTGATAAGTTTCGTGGAACAGTTCGGCAATCGTGCAGCTCAGAACTCAGAACAGGACCTCTTATTTGAAAAATCCGCGTATTTTACGCACCCCAATTTTTCAGTGGCCAAAGTTAATTAAAAAGTGCGCAAATTACGCGAGCAAATACGGTAAATGATTTAAGGCCAGGGCAGCATTTTATAAGAATTATAAGATCTCTCTAAACTTTCTGGGGTGGTGTGTGTGTGAGTGCGTACGTACGTGCGTGTGTGTATGTGTACCGCTATGAAGCAACGATTAGCTTGACTGACTGTAAAATAAGCGGGCCCGGGTTCAAATACTGGTTGGAACATGTTATCTGGTTCAGGTTTTTTTCTGGGTTTTCCCTCAACCCATTGAAAGCAAATGCTGGGTAACTTTCGGCGCTGGACCCCGGACTCATTTCGCCGGCATTATCACCTTCGTGTCATTCAGACGCTAGACAAACAAAGCAGTTGATAAAGCATCGTAAAATAACCATTAAAAATTATGTTTGTATGTAGGAATGCCTGCTTACATCCGTCTGTTTTGGCACATGTAACTATGCGATATGCAGTGGGCCGTGGAATCCTCCCTGCACGCAACAGCCTCAGATTAATGTTGTTGTATCCCGCTACGCGGCGCATTGAACTGTGTAATCTCACATCTGAGCTAGTTCTTCAATTAATGCTTTATATTCGGTGTAAGCCAATTTAATTAGGCGGCAACACGTACGCTAATGGATTACTACAAACAGGCAGAGATCGTGCGGACCGCGGAGGAAACGAGAGTTATCATTACTTGTTGCTCTTCTTTATGCAAAGCGCATCTCTTCCGCGGGTTACAACATGCGTTAGATTCCAGTCCAAGACGTTTCAAATTACGGTTGCTATAGATACATTATCTGAAACAGTTCGTACAAAATTACTAATTTACATGTATATTCATTTCAAAAACATATTCTCCTACCGCTCTTACTATAAAGTGGAGGTGAACAAAAGTAACAGATACGAAACTCTCCCATTGGCTACCGAAAAAGTAACATGACTAGTGGAAGCCAGGATTCATATGCAGATATCTATAGTCCCGTCGCTCTAATTTCCGGCAGCCAATCGCGTTGCAGGTCGGCTACATTTAAACCTGTGCGTCTTGTGATTCGCTGATGAAGACGTTATTCATTTCTTAAGGCTCGATAAATACTTAATATAATCGCCCGCCATTTTGGCTCTTTCGTTGGCGTTCACAGAAAGCACACGAAGACGTTATTTGCCGCTCAATTATTTGCTAAATTACAATGCGTTTGATTTATTATCATAGGAGCTACGACATGATAATGTTTAACGGTGTGGCAAATACAGGGACATCATTTTATTTTTACTTCAGTTTTTATTGTACCAGAGTTTTTGAATGTACTTCACTCCCACTCCTTCTACTAATGAAGTTCAACCGTTCGCCGCACAGATCCAAGACTGCATATACAATCATAGTAGCCTTACGGTCATTTTAAACAGTACGTTCCAGAAATATGTTCGCGTTTTCCAGTGACGAAAGTGCTTTCAATATTGTCGTCCATTTGCCTACGTCGTATCCCGGTTTCCCCCACCAGCTTTTATTCGCCAGCTAGTGGCTGGGCTCTCTTAGGAATAGGACGTCTACGTAATATTATACAACTGTTTAAAATAACTTAAATAAAAGGGTCTTGTTAAGTAATTAACTGTCACGTGATTTCCTCCCTTTTTGCGACCCTACGACATAACCACTTGGACGATCAGTAGATAGCATGTCTGAGTAATTTTATCTTTTCGGATCGGACAGAAGTGAAGATTGAATTTACAGTACCTAAGGTACCCTTTTATAGAGTAGGTACGGAATTATTTCAACATGAGTTACTAGTACGAAGAACGAAACTAGTAATTGCAATTAGGTACAATAGTCTATAGTGCGATAATATGCACGTTAGAACTGAAGCCTGTATCGAAATGAACGGCCACCATTTTCAAAAATATGTTTAAATATCCACATTATGATTATTTTTCAATTTAACTTCATTCTCTATATTGTACGCTAATGTGCTGTAGACAGTATAATATACACTGCATAATGAATACGTCCGCATGGACAGCTCAGTTCGTGAGTAAAAACACGCATTGTTAATACTGTACTGTATTTTGATTAAACAAAAACCTAATGAAAATGATCAAACTCAAAAGCGCGATATTTCCTAGTTTACGTAAATGGATGAACTACTTTTCTTCCCTCCTATACCTAGTAAAGTGATTTGTTTATATATTACGCCAATATCATCGAACTCCAGTCGTGGAAGGAGGTAGCAAACGGCGTTAATCCAGAGGTATAGGCAAGTTAATATTAAAAATGTTAGTAAAAATAAAATGATGTCCCTGTAGATTCCTCGTATGGTAGCTCGGCAACGAAAGAACAAAAATGGCGAACGATACTACCTACTTAGACTTTATAGAGCCTTCACTTCCTAAGACGTAAGCAAAGAGGAGGAGTCACGCCGGGAATAACAGCGTCGCGACTATGCCTTTATTTTCCAATTGAAAATCTTGCAAAATCATTTTATATAATACGTTTCGAACGTCTACAAAGCATACATTTGTTGGTGTCAAATTTCTGCACCATCAATGAACAGAACTAAAATTCTTTCAATCACTGAACAACAAATTTTTACTTTTTGTCTTGCTCCGAAATAAAAATCGGTGAATATTACTAATATGTGTCCCCTAAATCAGAATTTAAAATCCAAACTGCCCCATCACGTACCATTTTCCGGGGAAATTTTTTTAAAATTAATTAAAACACACTAGGGATTCAAAATCCCTCATAATATTTGAAAAAATGTGTACTGGATACAAAAATTATGTTACATAGTTTAAAACGCAACAATAAAAATATTTCATGCATATAATGAGAAAAATCCTGGAATTTGAACTTACAAATAAAATAATTTTCCGGATGATTTATGTGTATAACTAGACCCGGAACTGTATTTTACTAAGAACCAATAATAATCTGCAAGCATGCTGGATGATGATCTTCCTTTATATCGCCTTTCCATTTCAGATATTTCTTGATCAAATCTTTCCCCATGCTCGTCGCTTACCGCTCCAAAATTAGGAGAAAATAAATCCAAATGAGAATGTAAAAAGTGTAGGCCTATTTGAGAGATATATTACACCCCATTTTCTCACATGCACTCGACATTCTTTCCAAAACAAGTTCTATGTTCTTTGTGTT
Source organism: Periplaneta americana (assembly GCF_040183065.1). Lineage (NCBI taxonomy): Eukaryota > Metazoa > Arthropoda > Insecta > Blattodea > Blattidae > Periplaneta > Periplaneta americana. Next base: position 41,176,679 of record NC_091124.1, on the reverse strand, counting down.
ACCTGGACCACGGACTCGACCAACGTAAGTTATAAATCGGAGGTATGTCGGGGATCGAACCGGAGTCCACAGTATTGTAAGTCCAGCCGTCTAACCGGTAGACCACCACGGTGGCAGGTAAAATACAGTTTAAATGTAAGCTAAATTATAGAGTAGGTACTATAAAACAAATATAGTATTATGAACATTGCGTTAGTTGTTTTCTTTGCAGTCCGTCACAATTTAAGAAATATCAGTGTGGGTCATAGAGTTATTCCAAAGATTTCTCCTTCTACTTTATATTACCTGTATAGGACTACATAATATGGAGAGCCAATTACTGAAAACAATGTCAATAAATACTTTTCACCTAGAAATGGCATTACATTCTAAACACGACAGGAGTTCAATTCCAGTTTACAGCCTATGCCGGCTTGTTTCTGTCCGTCAATAGTTCAATACTCCCTCAAACCACGCCGACTGAGAGGCCGCAAAAACGTCGCTTGTCAAAGTGGATATCCGGTGTAAGAAAGCTTGTTCCCCGTACTGAGACATTCTGTCCACGTGTTCTGGGCAACATTATCTATCCAGTCATCTTTAATCCAAAATACATATTACATAGGTCCTATGTCCATCTACCTATCCATTTCCCGTTCATCTACACACCTACTTGTGCATCTATCCATCATTCTACATATTTATTCATTCATATACAGGATGTTAATGAAAAACACCGAAGTATTGTATTGTATTTATTTACATTTATGTGTACATCACTTCACAGCTAGAATACGGAAAGTGCCAAAAAAAATATCAAAAACTTGATTACTTATTTACAAATCGATTTCAGAGAATCAGGAGGTTTATTGCAGCCCTAACATAAGCCCTATCCTGAGAAAAATTAATCCATTCCCTAGCATCATATCCCACTTTCATCAAATCCATTTTAATATTATCCTTCCATCTACGTCTCTTCCTCCCCAAAGGTCTTTTTACCTCTGGCATTCCAATTAACACTCTATATGCATTTCTGGATTCACCAATACGTGCTACATGCCCTGCTCATCTCGAATGTCTGGATCTAATCTTCCTAATTATGTTAGGTATATAATATAATACGTGCAGTTCTGGGTTGTGTAACTTTCTCCATTCTCCTGTAACTTCATCCCTCTAAGCCCCAAATATTTTCCTAAGAACCTTATTCTCAAATACCCTTAATCTCTGTTCCTCTCTCAAAGTGAGAGTCCAAGTTTCACAACCATACAGAACAGCCGGTAATATAAATGTTTTATAAATTCTAACTTTCAGATTTTTTGACAGCAGACTGGATGATAAAAGCTTCTCAACCGAATAATAACACGCATTTCCCATATTTATTCTGCGTTTAATTTCCTCCCGAGTGTCATTTATATTTGTTACTGTTGCTTCAAGATATTTCAATTTTTCTACCTCTTCAAAAGATAAATTTCCAGTTTTTATATTTCCATTTCGTACAATATTCTGGTCACGAGACATAAACATATATTTTGACTTTTCGGGATTTACTTCCAAACCTATCTCTCTCCTTGCTTCAAGTAAAATTCCCATAGTCACAGTCTGAAATATATATACAGAAAGGTTTTACAGGTACAATATACTAGTACAACACAAGGAGTTAATATCGATACTTAATACAAGGCAGATATATTCATACAGCATTGTTGAATGTCATGAATTCACCTACAGAATAGAAGGCGTGAGAAATTAGGTACTTCTTTAATTTGGACCTAAATAATCTTATTTTTTAGTTTCATTTTTTTTATATCCATAGGGAGATTATTAAAAATTTTAATGCCATATAATGCACTCCTTTTTGATAGCACGATAGACTTGCCGATGGAGTATGAAAGCCATTTTATTGACGTGTATTTATACTATGAACTGTTAAATTAGTTACAAAGTTTTCACGATTGCATGCAAGGAAGTTTATCAATCAAAAAATACACTGACAAGCCATGAACATTATCTGTAGTTTTTTTAAAATGGACCTACACGATTCCCTAGATTTGCCACCTACTATTATTCCTAATTACTCTTTTTTGTAGTAGGAATATACTGTTACTATCTGTAGAATTTTCCCAGAATATTATTCCAAAACTCATTATCGAATGAAAGTATGCAATAGTGGTTTTTGCACTATAGTGCTTTTGTGGTATTTACAGCTATTGCTGTTAGGCCTTAAAAATTAGAATTCCCACATAGAAACTTGTTGCTAAGGAAACTATTCTCATAACATAAAACCATACTGAAATATTGGGTGAGCGGGTGAGGGGTCACATGCGGCCGGTGGGCTGGTACACCTCATCCTCATTCATCCCATAAATTCGGGATGCATAATAAGCCTCAGTATACCCGATGTGCAAAGTGTCGTCCCTACCCGCCCCTAGCCACCGTTACCTAACCTAACGTAATCTGCGGTAAAGGATCCGCCAGCATTAACCAGATACTCTACAAGACCTTGCGGGAGGCTCTCCAGGAAGGGTGGGAACTGATTCCTCAGAAGAATATTTTAACTTTGATCAAAAGCATTCCTGAGAGTTTGAATGACGTAATTAATGCAAGAGGTGGCAATACACGCTTCTAAAGGTGAGAAGAAAGTGTCAGTGAAGTGCAGTAAAAAAGTGTTGGAGTGGGTGATGAAGAGTTTTCGAAACAAAACAGTGTTATGCTTTACTGTTTTTATATAAATTAATCAATAATGAAATAAATGATATTTCTTATTATATCCTATACAATGCTTACTGCAAATATCTTAATGTTTATTTTATCCCATACTATTATCGTCCTATTTATAGAGTTCTTCGCACTTATAATAGATTTCATAGCTTAGGAGAAATAGATAAGTTATATTTTGTACTAGCCGTACCCGTGCGCTCCGCTGCACCCGTTAGAAATAAATATAAAGTAATTACATAATTAAAATAGGACGTTTGATCCAGGGAACATTCGTGTTTGATAGAAGGATAAATCGTTTAATATGTTACTTAATTTAAATTGCATCCAAATAATTAAAATGCGATCATTTTGGTCCAGAGACACTCATTTGGAGCAATGACAATTCCTTTAACCTGTTTCTTAATTTTTATTACATGCAACCATAGCTTAATGAAGACTGACATCATTTAGATTTAATGTGTATATTTTATTTTACTTGTTATAGGTTTCCATTGAATTATGGTAATAACTTAATTTTAACCTTTGTTTTCTACGTATTCAGTAAATGGCGTTTGGCCCACTATGGTTGTGAACCCTTCAAATAACTTAAATTATATTATATAATATTACATATTATATTATATATTATTATATTATATTATATTATATTATATTATATTATATTATATTATATTATATTATATTATATTATATATTATATTATATTATATTATATTATATTATATTATATTATATCAGAAGTTACTGTAATAACAGTATAGCATTATGTCCATCTAGAGAAACTACACTTTCCAATGGTGAAATAATAATTAATTATACAAATCGGTTAATTTAGCTTCCGATATTACTTCATACAAACACAGAAACATTCTCTGCAGGCTATCTTTCATAGCTTTCGATTGTTGCTGTCCAAGGCCCCTTATAGACGAAGTCATTTGTTTTTTATTTCATTATACGGCCTTAGATGGCAGTTATTTTAATTTTAAAACTCATTTGTCTCATTAAATATCAGTCCTATCAAACTTTTGCAAGGAATAAAACTTATCGAAAATTATTTTTAAAGAAACTTTTGTTATGTAACATTTGTCACAAAAATCAATAATAAGCGAGATATTTCGATTTATTTAATACAGTCCCCCTTATAACCCCCTTTTAAATAATGTATTTTGAATGCCATATAGCCTAAAATCTAAGTTACAACGAATTTAATTTATATTCCAATTTTCATCGAAATCCGTTCAGCCATTATCGCGTGAAAAGGTAACAAACATCAGACAGACAGACATACAAACAAAATTTTCAAAAAAGCGATTTTCGGTTTCGGGGTGGTTAATTATATATGTTAGGACCAATTATTTTTGGAAAATCGAAAATTACCAGAAAAATTTCGGCTACAGATTTATTATTAGTATAGATGAGTCTTAAACAATTCAAATACGGTTGTAATAAATTTCTGAAAATGATATAGCTAATATTACATTCTGTTGTTTTGTATTAAAATTGTTATTGTCTTAGGATTATTATTTCATTCATCTCTCCTTTAAGGTTTATATTTACTTTATTCTGACTTCTTTGTTCATAAATATCTTTATACAATATTTTTTTATGTTTCTTGTATTTACGTATATCATTAGATTGTCTTTGTCACCTTAATTTTGTAAATATATATAGAATAATATTTTTATTTAACAATTATTAAAAAAATATTAAAAAATTAAAATATTGGTTATAAGTAAACATTGTGATTGGTTGGCTCTTATGTTCATATGTTAAAATAAAATAAAATAAACATTTTAAAAATCAATTGAATTTTTATAATTTTTTTTTTTCGTAAACAGAATTTTAAATTTGATTGTAACATAATACTGCGCCATAGAAGAATAAGAAAATATTCAGATATATAAAATAAAACTTAATTTTCAAAAAAATTAAAGTATTGTGTTTTTGTGCCTGTCAATGTATTTATTTACTGATATTAAAGAAGAGCCTTGTGAATTCTGGTGTTTTTTTGTACTCTAATACCGGCCTAGACGTTAATGAATTATTTATTTTACTCGTAACCTTTGGAAATTATTATGAATATCCAGGCAGCAACAATAGAAAATATTGGCCACTGCGTTCTTGAATGTCACTATAGTTAGGATGTATGGAAATCTCCTCCTCCTCCTCCTCCTCCTCCTCATCATCATCATCATCCTTCACGAATTAGGCCTCTGTAGACCTGTTTCGGCCCCATCTAGCAGTCTTCTAAAAGGTCTTCCTGGTCGACGATGTCCTCTAGGTTTATACTGCATCATAATTTTTGGGATTCTTGAATTTTCCATTCTTCTTACATGATCTAGCCAATTGAATTTGTATCTGCTGATTTTTTCTTCTACTGACTCTACTTCTAATTGTTCTAAAAAATTTTCATTGCTTTTTTGGTCTAAAAGAGTATATCCTGCTGTCCTCCTGAAAAATTTCATTTCCGTTGCTTTGAGTCTGTTCCTGTCTTTTTTCTTTAATGTCCAAATCTCGCTTCCGTATAAAAGGGAGGGTAATGCTAGTGTATTATATATTTTTATTCTTGTAGATTTTTGTACTAATTTAGCTTTTAATGTATTGTTTATTATTCCTAGAATTTGTGTAAATTTGGTAATTTTCTTGTTCACATCTTTTTCATTTTGATAAGATATTTCACAACCCAGATAATTGAAATTTTGCACTTGTTCGAGGCATTGGTTATTGTGTATTATCTTATTTCTGACTGGGTCTTGTCCTAAAAATGCCATTACTTTTGATTTTTGTGCTGAAATTTCCATCCCAAAATCTTTTAATATTTTATTTAATGTATACAATCCTCTTTGTAAATTATCCTCTGAATTGGAAATTATGACTTGATCATCGGCATAGAGTAAGGTATTTAATGTTAGAGCACTGGTTATTTTGATTCCTGATGTGTAGATTTGGTTCCATTTTAAAATAATTTCATTTATATAGATATTAAATAAAGTTGGTGATAGTGGACAACCTTGTCGAACTCCATTATTAACTAATTATGGAAATCTCATGCCTATTTTAATTACGCTCTACGTACATATGGATTTAACATGGTCATTGGTAACGTATGTCAAAACAATTGAAACGCGTAATTGGCCGTGTGTATTAAATCAGTAGGCCTTTACTTGTAGCCATCTTGTCACTATACATAATGCCTTGACAAGATTTTATCAAGTTTAGATTAGGTAATTCAAATAATTAAATTTTGGTGCTAATAATTTTAATTCTGCATTTTAATTTAAGTTCTCGTTTTTAAATTACGTTAGCTTTTCCACATAAGCAGTGATGAAAAAGCACTTTTAAGCCATTTTATTAAGATTACACGAAATATTTTAAAATTAAAATTCTCTATTTACAAATACAATTTAATTCAATAGGTATTCGAACAAGCTACCTTCTACAGACAGACAGTAACCTAGATTGTGTTGAGATGGAACACTTCTACCAGGAAAGAAGGGAAAAAATCCAGAAAATACATCTCTCAACCTTTCTAAAAGAATTTTCTGCGTAGTACAGTTCAATGATCATTTTTGTAGTAAAATTTATTCATAATTTGAAGGTTAATGGCATCAAACAGAATTATTCTAGTTCGCAATAATCAGTAGATACTCTTTTTTCACAAGCCCTAGCCTACTAATTTAAAACACACGGCCAATTACGTAAGATACTAGCTTCCATTATAATTATACGAACATACATACGTGTGTAATGGCAATGTTAAATCCCTATGTACGAGAGAAGGTGTACACGCAAACTACCCCTGTTGTTTATGCATCCAATAGTAGAGATATGTAAAAAGAGCTGTCTGGAATGCCAGGCGTTTAAAAAGCCTGACAAGGCAAGCAATTCATACGCCTATATCTATCTACTTTTTATTTACAGTACCTGCGTACCTATGGCCTATCTATCTACCTACGTAGATCTACTACCTAGCGATGGCCTTCTATGCTCGAGGTTGCGGGTTCGATCCCGGCCGAGGTCGATGGCATTTAAATGTGTTTATGCTCGACCATGCCGAAATGTAGTAATTATACACCTGGTAGTAGCCCTTTAATGCACCTCATTAAAGTACACCTATTCATTATAATTCAGTTGTTTAGCCAATGAAAAATCACCTTTGTACTGATTGTACCATTATAAAACCGCAAGTATCGATTATTCTCGGATATGCAATCGAAAGACAATTAGCGAAAAGTCACGGAGGCTGGAAATCCAATACTGTCGCAGAAGGTTATGTTCTGTTACTATAATAATTAGCGTTAATTGTAAATAATATTCAAATAAATTCAATTTGTCATCTCGTTTTTCAATTCTAAATCAATTTCCAGATTATATCAATCCTAATCTTCATGTTATTCTCTAGATTATATCAAGGTCAATGACATTCGTGTTTCGGAAAAAAATCAATACTTTCGCGTCTGCGCACATCTCACAATTCAGGTCAGTTCCACTCCTCACCTACATAACCATAACATGAATACTTCTGAATAATTTCAAGTTAGAAATATAATCGAGCATAAAAAGTCGTATGAAACTTGCCTATAATGGTAATTAAGACGCTCGTATGAAAATTATGAAACTCGCTTGCCTATAATGGTAATTAAAACGCTCGTATGAAAATTATGAAACTCGCTCTCGTTTCATAAACAAACATACTCGTGTCTTAATTACTACCATTATAGGCTCGTTGCATAATGTACTATTAAATGCGACAGGCTCATGTTAGTAAGTTTACTGGCATGTAAAAGAACTCCTGCGGGACAAAATTCCGGCACACCGGCGACACTGATATAACCTCTGCAGTTGCGAGCGTCGTTAAATAAACCATAATTTTTTCTACTACCTACGTAACTCTCCATCAATTTATTTACCCTATTTCTATTTGTCACTCCATCTATATCTAATTATACACCTATCGCTATCTTCTTAACCACCTATCTGCGTATCTACGTATGCACCTGCCAATAGAGTCGTTGATTTGTCTATTTATCTACTCATATGGGAATCTATCCAACCATTAAACTACCTATCTACCTACCTTCTTCATTCATGGCCGCTTTCTCGAACAATATTTAAGTATCGTTAGAGATGATGAGTTTGTAAGTATTATGAGTTTCTCTAAAGTTGAGGAGGCCTTATGATACCTTAAGGGGACACTCAACTTAAAAATTGGAAAAAAAAGTGTCATTTTGTGTATCAGTTTTACAATATTACCTTTTTGAAGCTATTTATGATTTGTTAATAATAAAAAAATTTAAAATTTAATTTCATAGAAATAAAAAAATATATTTTTACACTAATTTACGTAACAGAACTAAATCAATACACAGAATTCTTCCCCTCTTCATTGAGAAAGCATAGTCAAATGCACAAAGCCAAAAAATAAAAAATGATAATTAAAAGTGATATTTCAATTAATGATTGATTAGAAATTGAAATATTTTTATTTTGAAAAGTATTGGATCTACTGAGCTGAGATTTTGCATGTTACTTCCCATTTGCATATTAAACTTTTTCTCAAAATTTGAAAAAGATTGGTCAAATAGAAAAAAGTTATAAAATATAGTTGAGTGTCCCCTTCAATCACTCACTAACTTAACTCGTCTTATATGCGTAGAAATAATGAAAGAATGCATGGACCTTAAGTTTTCAACTGTTTTCATTGAAATAACAAAGCCTACTATATAATTTACTGGAAATAGTTATATTACTGGAGACGGTTACTATGGTGATTATTGCAGTATAGCAATATTACAAACTTAAATCTTCAAAATAAGTTTATCAAGTTAATCAATGTTTCAATAAATAACTTATAATTAAATTCAATTTTTGCAAGTGTGATGAAGAACATAGCCAACTTCACAAGTCGAATTACCAGCTAATGTAGTAGCAATACAAAATAGCGGTTTCTCATGGAAAGATTTCCCTCTTATAAAATGGTTTTGTCTGACTAAAGGCAAAGTTTCACAACAGAGGAATTACATGAAATCATTGTTTATGTTGGACTATTGTAATGCCAATTAATAATAGGCCTAATAATAGTAATAATAGCAATAATAATAATAATATTAATAACAATAATAATATTATCATCATCATCAATAGTAGTAACAGCAGCAATGAAGCTGGTGACTTAATGACTTCATTAATAATTCTATTATTCATAATTAAAAACCTAATGAAAATAAATTTCTAACAACAGCTTTTTTACTGTGTGTGTCACTGTATATCATAATACTTTGTATTGACTAATTTAATTGTATCTTTATTCTAATAGGCAGAATAAGAAATGAAGCTGTGCTGGAAAGAATGGGTGAAGAAAGAATGATGCTAAAAGTAATCAGGAAGAGGAAACGGAATTGGTTGGGTCACTGGCTGAGAAGAAACTGCTGAAGGATGCACTGGAAGGAATGGTGAACAGGAGAAGAGTTCGGGGCAGAAGAAGATATCAGATGATAGACAACATTAAGATATATGGATCATATGCGGAGACTAAGAGGAAGGCAGAAAATAGGAAAGACTGGAGAATGCTGAGTTTGCAGTGAAAGACCTCCTCTTGGGCAGAAAACTATGAATGAATGTAATAGAGTGAGTGAGTGAGTGAGTGAGTGAGTGAGTGAGTGAGTGAGTGAGTGAGTGAGTGAGTGAGTCCGGGATAAAAGTTCAAATTATCGCTTTTCAGTTACACAGTTTTGTATTATCTAATTGTACAGAAAAACACACTGATTGACCCACAGAACTTCGAAGAATGATAACCCAAGACAATAGACTATAGTGTGTCTCAAAACACCTGCAAAAACAGTAAAAATGTGACTTACCATATTGTATTTCCCTTGGACACTTCAAATGTAGTTTGAGTAGATAAAAGTGCATTCAGGTGAATAAAATCATATTTTAAGATGCCTAAAATTCTATTTTCTATTCTAGAGTCCGTATAGGTCAGTTTCTGTCAGATGCGTTTCCAATTCACTGTGGGCTAAAGCAAGGAGATGCACTATCACCTTTACTTTTTAACTTTGCTCTAGAATATGCCATTAGGAAAGTTCAGCATAACAGAGAGGGTTTGGAATTGAACGGGTTACATCAGCTTCTTGTCTATGCGGATGACGTGAATATGTTAGGAGAAATCCACAAACGATTAGGGAAAACACGGAAATTTTATTTGAAGCAAGTAAAGAGATAGGTTTGGAAGTAAATCCCGAAAAGACAAGGTATATTATTATGTCTCGTGACCAGAATATTGTACGAAGAGGTTGAAAAATTAAAATATATTGGAGGAACAGTAACAAAAATAAATGACACTCGGGAGGAAATTAAACGCAGAATAAATATGGGAAATGCTTGTTATTATTCGGTTGAGAAGCTTTTGTCATCTAGTCTGCTGTCAAAAAATCTTAAAGTTAGAATATTTAAAACAGTTATATTACCAGTTGTTCTTTATGGTTGTGAAACTTGGACTCTCACTTTGAGAGAGGAACAGTAATTAAGGGTGTTTGAGAATAAGATTCTTAGGAAAATATTTGGGGCTAAGAGGGATGAAGTTACAGGAGAATGGAGAAAGTTACACAACGCAGAACTGTACGCATTGTATTCTTCACCTGACATAATTAGGAATATTAAATCCAGACGTTTGAGATGGGCAGGGCATGTAGCACGTATGGGAGAATCCATAAATGCATATAGAGTGTTAGTTGGGAGGCCGGAGGAAAAAATACCTTTGGGGAGGCCGAGACATAGATGGGAAGATAATATTAAAATGGATTTGAGGGAGGTGGGATATGATGATAGAGACTGGATTAATCTTGCTCAGGATAGGGACCGATGCACAGTGGGCAAGAATTCGAATCTAGCAGGAAAAAAATAAAAATTCAACTTACTTTACTCCCCATTTTCTTCCTCTGAATCTGTTAACAGATAATCATAGCTTAAGAAAATCGACCTTAGAGATGAAAAATAAACGGACATGTTTATATATAACAACAGTAATCTGCACTTCCTTGAGGGAGCGTTTCGTCTCGTCGCTAGTTGTGTGTTAACAGTGAACTTTGTTGGTTGTTAATTTGGTGCCAGTGCATTATTGTGAATATCTGAAGTATGGAAAAGAAAGCTACAGATATGCACTTGCACATCAATATAGTTAAAATTCTCCATTGATTAAAGTTCTCGTTAACACTTTGTTAAAAAACGTAAAATTTACTCTGTCACACGTTAAAAGTGTTAAAATTGTTTAAAAAGGTATTTACCTTCGACAGACGGCCCGTTTCGACGCTATTTGTCGTCGTCTTCAGTGTCTCTTGAACCACTGCTGATTTTGGCTCTGCGATGTGCAGTTGTCGATGGTAGGGGTGGGGGGTGTGTTGTTCCTATGGTGGGGGTTGGCTGTCTGTATGTTATGACGTATTATGATGTCAAACAATGTGTGCGTATTGAACTGTAGTTGCGTATTAAGTATGTAATGTGGGTGTGCTATTGTATTCTTATATATTTCGTATTGTTCTAGGATATTTAACTGTAAACTTTTTGGTGTGATGTGTAAAATTTCCATATATGTTTCTATATTATTGTAGTCATGATTATTGTCGATAATGTGATCTGCATAATTTGATGTAATGTAAGGTTTGGTTATAGCTTTAATATGTTCGTTGTATCTACGCGAGAATAAATACCTAACATTAACATATCACAATACGAATACCCACAAAATCGCAACTTCATTCAGAAAACTAAGGTACAAAATTACATACAAAACAAATAATACAACACAGAAATATTTAAATAACCACACTAAAGATTCAAATATATATAATTCAACTGGAGTTTATAAATTAAAATGCAATAGTTGCCCACATTTTTACATAGGACAGACAGGAAGATCCTTTCATACAAGATACAACGAACATATTAAAGCTATAACCAAACCTTACATTACATCAAATTATGCAGATCACATTATCAACAATAATCATGACTACAATAATATAGAAACAGATATGGAAATTTTACACATCACACCAAAAAGTTTACAGTTAAATATCCTAGAACAATACGAAATATATAAGAATACAATAGCACACCCACATTACATACTTAATACGCAACTACAGTTCAATACGCACACATTGTTTGACATCATAATACGTCATAACATACAGACAGCCAACCCCCACCATAGGAACAACACACCCCCACCCCTACCATCGACAACTGCACATCGCAGAGCCAAAATCAGCAGTGGTTCAAGAGACACTGAAGACGACGACAAATAGCGTCGAAACGGGCCGTCTGTCGAAGGTAAATACCTTTTTAAACAATTTTAACACTTTTAACGTGTGACAGAGTAAATTATACGTTTTTTAAAATTCTCATTTTTTCATCAGTAATTTATATTGAAGGTGTTAACAAGCTGATGTAATCAGCGAGTGAAATTCTTATTTTCTAAATTTACACAGTAATTTAAAAATGTATCCAAGTGTATCCGTTTAGATTTTCATACCAAAATGTGCAGAAACTCATAACGATTGAGGGTAAAGTTTCAGTATGTGCCCAAATTTGCCCCATTCTTAGATATTTTATTTTATTTGGAGGCGCGCGTTTCGCCGCGACCTCCCATAACGCATCGTGAGCTGCGAGAAGTGTTGAGTGATAAAACACAGAGTGAGGATCAGCTGGTGCATTATGTAGAATCTAAACTAAACATAGAGGACTCTTCTTCTTCTTCTTCTTCTTCTTCTTCTTCTTCTTCTGAAGTGTTACGTTGTATTAAATTGACATTGAGTGTTTTCAAAAGCAGATTTCAAGAGCAATGGCAAAAAGTAATAGAATGAAACAAGGTTTCTAACAATAAATTCCAATTCGCTAGAAAAAGAACTATATTATTCTGATGAAGTTTATAAAGCTACATCCCAAAATTTTAAAACGGCCAGTCCAGTTCCTTTCACCTCTAAACGTGGAAGGCCTAGAAAACTCTTTGACTACAGAGAAATGAAAACTAAACAGAAAAGGTTAGAAGCTTTAATTAAAGAGTGATCGCAATAAGAATTAACAGTGGCTGCTCAAATCTCACCTCGAGCTTCCGGTAAAAGGGACGCAGCAAAAATGATTAAGAACAATACCGAAACTACCCCTCGCAGAGCCACTAGATACAGAAAGGCAGGCATACGAGTCATCCCACCCATTACCTATTCCATATTCTCTAGAAGAAGCTTTGTCATTTCTTATAGACAATAATTTATCTAAAATCCAATATAGTAATATACGCATGGGAGCTAAACAGAGGCACGGTAATATATACCCATCATACAATACTGTCGGGGAAGCAAAATTAAGAAGTTATCCACCAAAAGAAAACGTGAAAGTTACAGAATATTTCGCCGAAATAGATTTACAGTCATTGTTAGATCACATAATTGAACGACTTACTTACTTACAAATGGCTTTTAAGGAACCCGAAGGTTCATTGCCGCCCTCACATAAGCCCGCCAGCGGTCCCTATCCTGTGCAAGATTAATCCAGTCTCTATCATCATACCCCACCTCCCTCAAATCCATTTTAATATTATCCTCCCATCTACGTCTCGGCCTCCCTAAAGGTCTTTTTCCCCCCGATCTCCCAACTAACACTCTATATGCATTTCTGGATTCGCCCATACGTGCTACATGCCCTGCCCATCTCAAACGTCTGGATTTAATGTTCCTAATTATGTCAGGTGAAGAATACAATGCGTGCAGTTCTGTGTTGTGTAACTTTCTCCATTCTCCTGTAACTTCATCCCGCTTAGCCCCAAATATTTTCCTTAGCACCTTATTCTCAAACACCCTGAACCTATGTTCCTCTCGCAGAGTGAGAGTCCAAGTTTCACGACCATACAGAAGAACCGGTAATATAACTGTTTTATAAATTCTAACTTTCAGATTTTTGGACAGCAGACTGGATGATAAGAGCTTCTCAACCGAATAATAACACGCATTTCCCATATTTATTCTGCGTTTAATTTCCTCCCGAGTGTCATTTATATTTGTTACTGTTGCTCCAACATAATTGAACGACTTGTGAAGATAAATGCAAACAAGTCGAAGAGTGAAGGAAAATAAAGCAACTAAATGTGAGAATTCTAAATGAGGCAGTAGAACAAGTGGACAGCTTCAAATACTTGGGATGTACTACTGTATAAGCAGTAACATGAGCTGCTGCTAGGAAGTCAAAATGAGGATAGCAATGGCAAACGAAGCTTTTAATCGAAAAGGAGCATCTTCTGCGGGCCTTTGGAAAAATACTTAAGGAAGAGACTAGTGAAGTGCAGAAACATGGACATTATAACGAAGTGAAGAGAAACGACTAGAAAAGTTTTTGAAGTATGAATGGAGCGTGTGAAATGGACAGACAGAATAACAAATGAAGCTGTGTTGGAAAGAGGGGGTGAAGAAAGAATGATGCTGAAACTGATCAGGAAGAGGAAAAGGAATTGGTTGGGTCACTGGCTGAGAAGAAACTGCCTACTGAAGGATGCACTGGAAGGAATGGTAAACGGGAGAAGAGTTGTCTTGCCAATTGGAATGTTATCAGAAGAGGCCCTAGAGGCAAGAAATAAGCACTTAACAAAATACAGGGAAAGCCATGCCAGAAAGTTTTCTCGTAGGGCTACTATACAGGATGTTTTTAATATCTTGCTCGTAACTTCGGATCCTGTGATTACTCAGTTGAGTGCAGCATTAAGGAATAAAAAGGAGGTATCATTATCCTTAGATGTTCGTAGTTTGCTAATGGAACCAAGAGTAACTGGAGCTTCTTATGAAAAGATAACAACCGAGGTGGCGGTGACGACGACGACGACGACGACGATGATGATGATGATGATGATGATGATGATGATGATGATGATAACAATGAAGACGACACGGACGAAGATGATGATAATTCTACAGATGATTCTGGTCCCTCATCAATTCCGAATAGGTAAGCTCTAATAAAGGATGCGTCAGAAAGAACGGATGGATTTCAAACTATCGATACGCAACGAGGAGAGAGATATAGTGAGGGGGACCACGACTGTTGGGTCAGCCATAGAATGCAGTTTCAGTTGAGAATATGGTGTTGGTCTGGTGTACAACGTGCTTTCATCGTAGAGACATTTTTGAAAAATGAAGAGTCTGTGATCGCCACTCAGGACTCATTTCGACATCGGATGTCACGCTAGGATTCCAACTCGGAATACAATTTTGCGGTGGGTGGCTTCATTTCGTATCACAGGTTCAACATTAAAGAAGAAATCACCTGGACGAAATTCTATTGCACTGAGATTGTTCGACTTCTTTCTTTGGGACCATTTGAAGGCGTAAGTTTGTAAACATCGATCACATACACTGGACGAACTGAAGACAGCGATTCGTGAAGAAATCGTGGCAATTGCACCAGCTATGACTGTGAAAGTGATGGCGAACATCAGAAAACGCCTCGATGCCTGTATTGAAAGCCAAGGACATCATATGGATAATGTTGTTTTCCATAAATAAACTGCATATATTGGTGAATATGTTGATAACAATAAATTTTTGATTTGATGAATCTTTACAATTTTCTTGCCATGTGAAATCCATCCGTTCTTTCTGACGCACCCTGTATTACTAAATATTTGCTTGTGGCACCTAACCACTGAGTCCATGGGCATTCTTTTGGTTTTTCTGTTATCTATTATGTTTAATTTTCCTTATATAATCATTTTGTCGCCTACTGATATAACACTTTATGTAAATTAATTTTTTCCCCCTAGAATCGCATTCTGGCCCACTGTGCGATGGCGGGCTTATGTGAGGGCGGCAATGAACCTGCGGGTTCCTTAAAAGCCAGTAAGTAAGTAAATAAGTAAGTAAGTATTGTTATTAATTTTGTAAAATAAAAATATATGAATAATTTAAAATCAATTCATATTAAATAATAATGCGAACATGTCATAAAAGTCGTATTTATATGTTTTTAAAAAACTAATCTCAGGAAAATAGCTTTCCACCGCGCCATGTTTGCTGAAGTCCTCGTTTTCTATCGTCCTATTTTGTCATAACTTAAACTCGTTTCCGGGGTCGGGTTTCGGCGTCATCTCAACCCGTTCAGTTATTTGTTAGTGTAAAATGTGTCGGGTCCCCAAAGACCTTCCAAGCCTAGCATTATCATATTACGTGACACGCGCAAGAAGCTAATAGAAACTTGTCTATTCTCGCCAAGCTCCGCTCTCCCGTTTTGTGGGATTAATCTACACCGAGGAGTAATTACGCCTAATCGATAATAACAGCCCGGTGGAAGAAATCGCCCCGCAGCAAATGTCTAGGAAATTTATGGCTGCCTTCACTTGTCGTGGTGCGTGTGAGCAGAAATACAGATGTTCAGGAATACCTGCAGCCCGTATTAAATCGGCAGGCTCTGATCGTTTACTGTAAACGCCGCGATTAACGTGTGTTGGATAGCTTCATTCATGCCCCTATTAATAAGGCATTTCCGCTCATTCTTTTACCAAGCTATAAATTACCCTTAATTGACGTCTTCAAGAATACCACATCGCAACCAATATGGTTTTTATTAGGAAACTTCCGATGACGCAGGAGGCATTGCATAATGCATGGCGAGGTTTCCATGGATACGCCCCAGAAACGAGAAGGCGATATTTCTGGATACATTAATAACTTCTCTGCGTCCTAACGGATTGGCATGGAACTTTGTACAGACCTTGCAGGTAGCACATATATTTTTTGTGTACAAATTCTCATTACGTTTGTGTAAGAGGAAAACTACCCCTTTATAGGATATTGTTTTAGACAAAATTAATAACTTCTCTACATTCTAATGAAGTTTTATGACACTTTATATAGGAGTTACAGATAGCATGTATTTTTGTATAAAAACTTTGACTACGTTTGTGCAATGGAAATTACCCCCTTTTAGGGGATAATTTAGACAAAATTAATCAATTCTTTCATATATAATGAATGTTTATGAAACTTTGTGCAGGAGTTAGAGGTAGCATACATTTTTCTGTACAAAAACTCCGACTGCATTTCTACAAGAGAAACTACCACTACATTTAGACAAAAGTAGTACCTTCTCTCCTACATAACAGATTCTTACAAAAGTTTGTACAACAACTGCAGAGATTATTCATTTATTCATTTATTTATTTACTCATTTATTTATTTATTGATTCATTCATTTATTCATCTCTTTATTTATCTTTTTATTTATTCACTTATTATTTATTTATTTATTTATTTATTTATTTATTTATTTATTTATTTATTTATTTATTTATCTATTCATTCTTTCATTTATTTATTTATTTATTCATCTGTTCATTTATTTATTTATCTGTTTATTTATCTATTTATCTATTTATTTATCTATTTATTTCTTTATTTATCTATTTATTTATTTATTGATCTGTTTATCTGTTTGTTTATTTATTTATCTATTCATTTATTTATTTATCTTTTATTTATCTATTTATCTGGTTATTTATCTATTTATTTCTTTATTTATTTATATCTTTTATGTATTATTTATTTATCTATTTATTGATCTGTTTATCTGTTTGTTTATTTATTTATCTATTTATCTGTTTATTTATCTATTTATTTATTTATATTTTTTATGTATTATTTATTTATCTATTTATTGATCTGTTTATCTGTTTGTTTATTTATTTATCTATTTATCTGTTTATTTATCTATTTATTTATTTATTCATTCATTCATTTATTTATTTAATCTGGTGGAGTTAAAGCCATCAGGCCTTCTCTACCACACCGCCAGAATAGAAATAGACATTTACAAGAAAAAATGCAGACAGAAGAAGGAAATAAGAAATAGAAGTAAAATTACAGATACTAATACAAAAAACACAAATACAAAAAGGATGCTAGAAATAAGCTATATTTTTGTGTAGAAACATTCATTACGTTTGTGTAAGACCAATTACCCTTTCATGGGGGATGGTTTTACGGAAAAGTAATAACTTCACTCCCATATAACAGATTTTTATGAAATTTTGAACAGAAGTTACGAATAGCATAATATACTTTTTGTGTACAAACTCTGACGACATATGTATTCTACCTGTAACTCTTGTACAAAGTTTCATAAAAAAATATATTTTATATAGGAGAGAAGTAATTAATTTTGTTTCAATTTACAACGACAGAGAGGTAGTTCCTCTTATAGAAACATAATGAGACTTTGTAGACAAAAAATATATGCTATCTGTAACTTCTGTAGAAACTTTCATAAGACTCTGTTAGGAGATAAATTATTTTTTTAATGCACCCCTTCCTCTTATGGAACCGTAAATGTAGTTTGTAGGCCTACACAAAAAATATAGACTATGCTACCTGTAACTTTCGTAAAATATTTTTTTTTAATGTTAAATAGAAGAAAAGTTATTTTGTCTATAAAGGAGTAATTTCTATTATGCAAACATAATCAGATCATTGTGAAGAAAAAAGTTAATATATACATGTGTCCAATTTTTAATAGTTCTGGATAAAATCACGGTTCCTCCTTCCTTAACACGCATCCTTGTGAACTTCTCTTTCTCCCTCTGGATATCTGAGCTGTGTGTGTTACAGTACAGCTGATAGCAGCGACACAAAATCTCGTGACATCAGGTTCAAGGTTAGAGATAACTCAACACCGGTACAACGTATCTACCTAGCATCCGAACAACAGCAGTTAGGAAATGCGCGCGCAGTTCACACTCTGGTGGCTACGTTTATTGCTGTAGAAGGTGTGGGGTCTTTGAAAACCGATTTTTCAGGTGAGAAATAATGTGTATATGCTTTAATGAAGTTATAATACACTCAGTACTTTTCTCATAAATAATTTAAATGCTTAAACCTTCATAATTTCCACGTTTATGTTTAACATTCAGGACGGAGTAACCCACTCAAGTTTAAAAATATGACATGTTTATATGAACTTTTTCCATCACAATTATATCAGAAATCAGATTATAAAGTATGGCACAATCTTCGTGAATCATCCTGTATATGTTTTACACTTTGCTCTTAACATTCAGAAGGATATAACTTACTCAATTTAAAAAATATTACATATATTTATATGAACTTTTTTCATCACAATGATGTCAGAAATCAGATCCTAAAGTATGGCACAATCTTCGTGAATCACCCTGTATATGTTTTACACTTTGCTCTTAACATTCAGAAGGATGTAACTTACTCAATTTAAAAAATATGACATATATTTATTATGAACTTTTTTCATCACAATGATGTCAGAAATCAGATACTAAAGAATGGCACAAACTTCGTGAATCATCCTGTATGTGTTTTTACATTTTGCTCTTAACATTCAGGAAGATGTAACTTAATTTAAAAAAAAAAATATGGCATATATTTATATGAACTTTTTTTCATCACAATGATATCAGAAAACAGATACTAAAGAACGGCACAATCTTCGTGAACCAGGTGGCCCGGGTTCGATTCCCGGTCGGGGCAAGTTACCTGTTGAGGTTTTTTCCGGGGTTTTCCCTCAACCCAATATGAGCAAATGCTGGGTAACTTTCGGTGCTGGACCCCGGACTCATTTCACCGGCATTATCACCTTCATCTCATTCACACGCTAAATAACCAAAGATGTTGATAAAGCGTCGTAAAATAACCTACTAAAATAAAATAAAAATAAATCTTCGTGAATCATCCTGTATATGTTTTTACATTTTGCTCTTAACATTCAGAAAGATGTAACTTAATTTTAAAAATATGGCATATATTTATATGAACTTTTTTCATCACAATGATATCAGAAATCAGATCCTAAAGTATGGCACAATCTTCGTGGTGAATCACCCTGTATATGTTTTTTACATTTTGCTCTTAACATTCAGAAGGATGTGACTTACTAAATTTTAAAAATATGACATATATTTATATGAATTTTTATCACAATGATGTCAGAAATCAGATCCTAAAGTATGGGACAATCTTCGTGAATCATTCTGTATATGTTTTTACATTTTGCTCTTAACATTCGGAAGGATGTAACTTAATTTCATCACAATGAAGTCAGAAATCAGATCCTAGAATATGCCACAAGTCCACACCTGTGGAGTAACGGTCAGCGCGTCTGGCTGCGAAACCAGGTGACCCGAGTTCGAATCCCGGTCGGGGCAAGTTACCTGGTTGAGGTTTTTTCCGGGGTTTTCCCTCAACCCAATAGGAGCAAATGCTGGGTAACTTTCGGTGCTGGACCCCGGACTCATTTCACCGGCATTATCACCTTCATATCATTCAGACGCTAAATAACCTAGATGTTGATACAGCGTCGTAAAATAACCCAATTAAAAAAATGCCACAATCTTCGTGAATCACCCTATATAACATGTTCTTACATTTTGCTGTTAATGTAGATAGGGCTTTTACATGCGAGGGGTGTAATAAACGAGTAAATACGGTGTGTATTGTCGCTTCGACTCTACTTCCGCGAGCGGAGGAATACAAAATGTATACACTTATTTATAATAATACTAGGTGTTCATTTCAAAGTGTGTCATGACGTCACTGTTGTGAGTCAGCGATTTGAAGCCAGTTTCAGCTTTTATGTCAGAGAAGTTGCCTATTATTCAAGGCGTTCAATCTGAACTTGAGAACGTGTACGGTATAACTTGAACGTCGTAGCAACAGATGGCGGTCTGTACGGTCTGTGTGCTACCATAACCTCTTTCGAACTGTATTTTGCGCGGGCAAATCGTACGCAGGGTATTTGTTATCATCGGTAATGGCAACATTTCACAACACAAATCAAATGCTCCTTGTCCATGTTGACTGTCGAAGTTAATGTCAACAAATACGTAAGTAATCGTCTTAACCCTCTCCCCATATCCCGACAGTACGTATTTCCAAACAGGTCACATTCCTGCCACTACTGGTAATACCGTACGTATCGGTAAGTACTCTTCAGAATGAACGCCGTACTTGCCAGGCAACTTCTCTGGCGTATAGGTAATACGCCTTTGCGGAAGTGTAGGAAGATTGATTCTCTAGGCTCATCGGCTAGCCACATGACGGCATACAGCGAGCCATGACACACTTTGAACTGAACACGCAGTATATCCAATAATATGGCGCCACGAGTGACGTCAGAGTACTGTAAGACAATGGGACAATTTCATCCCTAAAGGGTTTCGATAAACATTTGACGTTAAAACTTCTTTTGTGTTTTGTTTAATATTGCTATTCATCAAAGAGTAACTCCTCGGGTAACGGCCCCTTCGATTTACTTATGGACATGAAACCTGAAACATCTTGTATGACATCTACTTCCTTTCCATGAACCAGCTCAATAAAATAATACACATTTTTATTTTCTGGACCTTCTTTTGTCCTGATATTCATTCAGACTTGTAATTGATCAGAGCGGCAGCTGCCGTTGTCAAGGCGACTGTATTTATGGTTAACTTTCATCAAAGCTGTCCATCCAGGGGGCCTTGAAGGGAAGTTTGTTTTATGCACATTTTTGTTGAATGTCACATGTACAATGATGTACAAGCACTATAGTGCAAATTCAAGCGTGTCTGAGATCCGTTCAGACAATGCCATGACATCTGTCACGTTGTGTGAAGACCTGCGTCCTTATACATGAAATGTGAACTACTTGTAAGTTACTTGCACGGCCTATCATAACGCATAGCATAATAAACGGTGTTATTAAATGACACATTCTTTTTTTTTATTATAAAGATGTAAACAGTATAGATACCGAAAATATTACTGCTGATAGAGTTGATGTTCCTAAATAAAAATTCTAATAGATTTTTTCGAAATGCATAAGTTTAAAATAAAAACAAATTTTTTTAGAAATACAATGTCGCTTATTATCAATTTGATTTCTTTTTAACCACACACTAAAGCAGATAATAACATTCTATATGATGTAGTCTTAGGAAAAAGTTTCGTCGCACAGATACTTTGTAATAACAAAAAAAATGTATCGATTTTATTAGAAATATAAATACAGAGACATCATTTCATTTTTACATCAATTTTTATTGTACCTGAGTTTTTGAATGTACTTCACTCCCACCCCCTCTACTAGTAAACTTACAACCGCCCTCCACACACAACCAAGACCGCGTATGCAGAACTGAGTTAGTGAGTATAGTACGTTCCAGAAATATGTTCGCGTTTTCCAGTGACGAAACAGCTTTCAATTTTTTTTAGTAGGTTATTTTACGACGCCTTATCAACAGCTTAGGTAATTTAGCGTCTGAATGAGATGAAGGTGATAATGTCAGTGAAATGATTCCGGGGTCCAACACCGAAAGTTACCCAGCATTTGCTCATATTGGGTTGAGGGAAACCCCCGGAAAAAAACCTCAACCAGGTAACTTGCCCCGACCGGGAATCGAACCCGGACCACCTGGTTTCGCGGCTAGACGTGGTAACCGTTACTCCACAGGTGTGGACTTCAATATTGAATCATATTTTCGCACAGATACTGTCGTCCGTTTGCCTACGTCGCATCCCGGTAGCTGGGCTGTCTTAGCTCTTTTCTGAAAACATTAATTTCTGTTAGGAATTGGACGTCTACGTAATATTATACAACTGTTTAAAATAATTAAATAAAAGGGCCTCGTTAAGTAATTAACTGTCACGTGATCCCCCCCTTTCTACGACCCTGCGACAAAACCACTTGAACGGACAGTAGATAGCATGTCTGAGTAATTTTATCTTTTCGGATCGAGCAGAAGTGAAGATTAAATTTACAGTACGTAAGGTACTCTTTTATAGAGTAGGTACAGAATTATTTCAACATGAGTTACTAGTACGAAGGACGAAACTGGTAATTGGAATTAGGTACAATAGTCTATAGTGCGATAATATGCACAAAATAACTGAAGCCTATATCGACATGAACGGCCACCATTTCAAAAAATGTGTTTAAATATGCGTATTATGATTATTTTTCAATTTAACTTCATTCTCTATATTGTACGCTAATGTGCTGTAACAGTAAAATATACACTGCATAATTAATACGTCCGAATGGATAGTTAAATTCGTGAGTAAAAAGACTAAGTGTTAATACAGTACTGTATTTTGATTAAACAAAAACCTAATGAAAATTATCAAACTCAAAATTGCGATATTTCCTAGTTTACGTAAATGGATGAACTGCTTTTCTTCCCTCCTATACCTAGTAAAGTGATTTGTATTTTACGCCAGTATCATCGAACTCCAGTCTTGGAAGGGGGAGCAAGCGGTGTTTCCGGTTCTAGACTTTTAATCCAAAGATATAGCCAGGTTAATATTAAAAATGTTAGTAAAAATGAAATGATGTCCCTTTATAAAATGTTGTTATAAATACAGATACAGAACTGAAAACTGAATCTAATCGAAACATTTAACTACACATTTCTCCTTTGCAGGGAATAAAAACTCTTTGGAAATTCAGGCCAGTTCAGATATGTTTGTATAATTAAGATTTATTTCTCTCGTCCACACCTGTAGAGTAACGGCTAGCACGTCTGGCCGCGAAACCAGGTGGCCCGGGTTGGATTCCCGGTCGGGGCAAGTTACCTGGTTGGGGTTTTTTCCGGGGTTTTCCCTCAACCCAATATGAGCAAATGCTGGGTAACTTTCGGTGCTGGACCCCGGACTCGTTTCACCGTCATTGTGACCTTCATCTCATTCAGACGCTAAATAACCTAAGCTGTTGATAAAGCGTCGTAAAATAACCTAGTAAAATAAAAAAATTTACTTCTCTCAGGATTGAGGTCGCAGGTTTGAAAGAATAACCTCTGTTTGAATCTAAGATTGCTGCTTCTTCCACGTGTGTGGTTTTTCTTAGGATGTCCTGTTTTCAGTCTCGTTTTAAGGCCTTCTTCCCCTTGATATTGGAAACGTACAATCGAATGTTTTTACAACCTTCACATCTCTCTTGATGATATTTGCTATGTTATTTATAGGAAGGCCTCCTTTCCACATCCCTACGATAGGTCCATGTGTCGCTTCTGTTGTACAGAAATGGACAAATTATTAACAAAATTGACGATTTTTATGATAATTCTGTTTACAAAATTTGACTTTTCAATTTACACTACAGTTGACAATTTTCCATATTTCTATCATTATAGTTGACAGAAAAATGCAAAAATGTCAACTGTAGTTTAAATTGAAGAGCCAATTTTTATAAGAATATGTAATAAAAATCTTTAATTTTGCTAAAAATTTGTAAATATGCAAAAATGTCAACTGCAGTCTAAATTGAAGAGTCAAATTTTGTCAAAATATAAAATAAAAATCTTCAGTTTTGCTAATTATTTGGAAATATCCAAAATGTGAACTGTAGTCCAAATTGAAGAGTCGAATTTGGTAAAAATATATTGTAAAAATCTTCAGTTTTGCTAATAATTTGTAAATATGCAAAAATATCAAATGTAGTCCAAATTGAAGAGTCGAATTTGGTAAAAATATATTGTAAAAATCTTCAGTTTTGCTAATTATTTGGAAATATCCAAAATGTGAACTGTAGTCCAAATTGAAGAGTCGAATTTGGTAAAAATATATTGTAAAAATCTTCAATTTTGCTAATAATTTGTAAATATGCACAAATATCAAATGTAGTCCAAATTGAAGAGTCAAATTTTCTAAAAATATAAAATACAAATCTTCAATTTTGCTAATAATTTGGAAATACGCAAAAATGTCAACTGCACTCTGAATTGAAGAATCATATTTTGTAAAAATATATAATAAAAAAACTTCAATTTTGCTAATAATCTGTCCACATCTGTATAAGGCACGGTGTTTTCTACGAATAAAATGTATAGTTTGGCAGTGGCTGTTCCTCGGGGGAGGGAAGGGAGGAACGTCCTCCTCTCATTTTTCTTCTTTTGAAAGTAAATACCAAATAAAATATGTGCCTTGAAACTCAAGGAAGATTCGATATTTTTTTTAAGTTCAAAGCTATAAGAAAACCTCGGTTGATCGAGTTTTAAACGATGCGCGTTCATATGCTGCTAGAAAACTGTGAGAAGGATGTGAGATTGTTTGTCTATTATTCATGGTTTGAAACTTTCAAGGATATTTGAAAGTTAAAGTCGGGTTTATATATATAAAAAAGAGGAAGTAGTTCTACGTTAGTAGAAATTCACTTCCATTCATTGCGTACTAGACAGGGCGACAGCCAAGTTGTCAGTTTTGTACAAATATATTTGAAATTGAAAGTAGTACTCCAAACTACATTATTTTTAACATAAAAATTGGCCACCGGCAACTTTGAACAATAATGGTAGTATGACTTTACAAGAACTGACATTCTTCAAAAGCATGTGATACTGAACTTGTAAAATGTACATGTGGCAACACAGACCACGTGGGGTGGGTGCAGTGTTCTCGTTTTCCTCAGATTATTTCTCATTCCCATTTCCGCGGTTCCGATTACGTGTTAGTAGCTATAGTCTCTTCCAACACGTGTGATGCTGTAGTGTGCTCGAAAAATACTGCGAGGTGAATTTCCTTGTAATTGTTAATTTGTGCAATTATTCAACAATGAATGGAAGTGAAAACATTATAATGTATTTTGGAAAATTTAGGAAACTCAGTTTACAAGGACAGATTATTGCTATACAGAAGGGAAGACCAACCCCAACACTACCTGGTCTTACATGTATGCATGGTGGCTAATTTGTAGCATGTTTCATTCAAGAAGGTGTCATTTCGTCCTGTTACCTTCTTTCCTCCTCTTAAGAAATACGCAGGAGCCGCCACTGTAGTTTGGGCATACGCGAACAAGCTGAATGATGTAACAATAACAGCAATAATAGAGTTTATTTCCAAAGCCTTCTATGTATCTCTATTTCTTTTGTTTCCTAAGCGAAGCCCTCGTAACCGAGCCCCTACCACGCTGTAGCGGAGAACTGAGAAATACGTTCCCAAATTGAAGCAGCAGAAAGCCGCCATTTGTTTGTTAGAAAACGCGCGGGATTTCGAAACCGCTATTTGAATACGCGTATCAGAAAGCTAAATGTTTTTATTTAAAGGAACAATGCTTCCTTAGCGATATATCTTTAATAACGTGTGTGTCTCCTGTCAGCAGAGTTGCTAGGTTTTCTGCGAGGGAAATCGGGATATCAGAAGCTAACTTAAGACATTATATTTATCATCACTTTACCAAAGAGATTTATAGTTGTTTTCTGCAAAGTAGTATTCGCGCGCTTTTAATGTAATATTCGCCTCCCTGAGAAACACTAAAATAAGAAAGACACACAGTAGGCTACAGTGAATACTACAGGCTAATCGTTTTTTTTTTCTTTTATTAACCATGAATATGTTTTAACCATTCGCTACTAAATTAACTTTGCAACTTTTCTTTTTCGGAACCGATACTGCAACAGTACATCGACGATGAGTCCATGTTTAAACATAGTTCACTGCACTACAAAACGCAGCAATTGTATGTGTCTGTTATTAGTTATTGTTGTTGTTTTTTTTTTTTTTGCACTCAACGCACCTAAAATACACAATTTTGATTACTTGCGAGAACAGCAACTAGGTACCGAAACGGATTAATCAACGATGTGGTAGAACTAGGGGAACTATTATCTTGCGAGTAGAGTTACCTTACGGCAATCAGCTGGGTTACCTCACAGACCTACTAAATTTCCGCGGGTTACCTCTATGTTTACAATGTAACCATCTGAGTCAATATATAAATAAAAATATCGGATAGGCCTAATAGGAAATGCAGATTAACTTGTTTAAATTGCGTTCTAGGCTATTATCCCTCAAATCGGGATTTTTATCAATCTCGATCCGCTTTATCGGGATTCAACCAGGCTGTCAGACTTGCATTATTTTCATAGGAACTCCGAATGTGAATATTCATAACCAAGGTTAATAATGTCTACATTTTAATTTAATCTGTAGGTTAAACTGTTGTATAAAATCAAAAGGCATTATTATTATTATTATTATTATTATTATTATTATTATTATTATTATTAGTAGTAGTAGTAGTAGTAGTAGTAGTAGTAGTAGTAGTAGTAGTAGTAGTAGTATTAGTAGTAGTAGTAGTAGTAGTAGTAGCAAGTAGCAGGAGCAGCAGCAGTAGCAGTAATATAAAAAAACTGTTTCATTAATCCGTAACTAAGACAAGAGTTACTTTCAATCAGGGATATTAAAAAATTAACTTTTTGTAGTTTATACAGTTTCTGTTGAGTTGTCCAAAGGAACGATGGTGTGAAAATTCCTTCCTCTAACAGGCTATGTGGCCTAATACTTCTTCTGGGAGATGAATTTGAAATGTGTTATGCCATTACTTAATGAGTGGTTAGTACATGCAGTATTAATGAACATGTTTCAGCTTTTAGGCTCTGAAATTTGTTTATATATATATTTTTTAAACAGGATCTATTTCTACCGTCCCGCGCCGTGGCGTGGTGGTCTAAGGCATACTGCCTAGGACTCGCATTACGGAATGCGTGCTGGTTCGAGTCCTCATGGGGAAGAAATTTTGTCATGAAATTTCGGCCAGTGTATGGGACCGGTGCCCATCCAGAATCGTGATGCACTTGGGAAGCTACGATAGGTAGCAAAATCCGGTTGCGAAAGCCAGCTGTAAAGGCTGGGGGGGATCATCGTGCTAACCACACGATACCTCTATTCTGATTGGATGATCGTCCACCTCTGCTTCGGCATGTGCGCGTGAGGCCAGCAGCCGGCTGGTCGGTCTGGGGCCTTCACGGACTGTAGCGCCACGGATTATTATTATTATTATTATTATTATTATTATTATTATTATTATTATTATTAATTCTGTATCTTCGAATTCGGCGAATAATTTTATTATTCATGTATGCACTGAAACAACAGCTGTTTGAAGAAAGGGAAGGATATGGAGTGGATGAAGGACAATAACAATGTATACGGTAATAACGTAGTTTGAGAGGTAACAACTATCTTCGAAATGAGTTGAAACACTGAATGATTCATTGTAGGGTAGATATTCTCTCTGCGGATTGCACCTATCCATTTTCGGTTAAGGGACTCTTTAATCAGAAGAAATCTGAAGCACAAACAGCCGTATAAGTACAATAGTTTGTCTTCTGTAACATAATACGGGCCAAAAATATTGTAGAAATTAAAGATTAACTAATCAGTGAAATGTAACATTCCTTCCTTCCTTATCTTTACATCTGTGTGCATTGCTGCAATTAAAAATAGCACACGAACTAAACCTGTACTTATTCATCTCAACCAAGCAAATGGCCGCCCGTCGGCTGTTCAATTTGGGAGCATAACACTAGCGCCAGTGAGCGGTCTAGCGGTTATTTAGTAAGTCTATGCTCGTAACACGATATTTCAAATCGATAGCGACTTCGACTCGGCATTTGTTTTGCAGTCCAGTGTACAGTGCTGCCCTCAACAGCGTCCCATAGCCTCCTTTGTCACGTAGTCATAATTTCCTCATATTATTATCTATTAATTTGTCAACCTCGCCGCCCCGAGCAGCACTCTTATACAAATGGAGCATAAATCAATCCGCTCTTGAAGCAGATAGCAGCTGTTTCATATGCCCGCCCTCTTTGTGTACGGCAATTAATATAGCAGGAACTCCCAAGATGTTTATAAATCCCTCCACGTCACAGATAACACGCGTTTACCCGTGTCATGTGTTATCTCTGACAGATGTAATTTATATCGAGTGCCGTATCGATAGTCTGTAATGCGAGGATAATGTGCTCACGGCCCCCTCGACTTTGACACTGCATGCCTCAGCGCCTTCTGTTGTTAATCAGTTCCTCACGATTTTATTGTAATCGTACCCTGAGATTATCACGAACAGCGGGACTAATGCAGGGGGCGTTGTTTTCTCTTATCATTTCGATCTATGACGCTCTCATCTTTAGAATAATTTCATTGTTAATTGCTAATTTACATTTTGTAAATCTAAACATAAATAAAGAATATAATTGAAGGATTTTTTAAAAAGAACCATAGTCCAAAAAAATGCAAAATTTCGATATAAAGCACGTGATATTGTGGCGGCCATCTACTGAATTAGGAAATACATTACAGGTGAAGAATACAATGCGTGCAGTTCTGCATTGTGTAACTTTTTGCATTCTCCTGTAACTTCACCCCTTTTAAACTCAAATATTTTCTTAAGCACCTTATTCTCAAACACCCTTAACCTCTGTTCCTCTCTCAAAGTGAGAGTCCAAGTTTATGTATTTATTTATTTTACTAGGTTATTTTACGACGATTTATCAACATTTTAGGTTATTTAGCGTCTGGATGAGATGGTGATAATGCCGGTGAAATGAGTCCGGTGTCCAGCACCGATAGTTATCCAGCATTTGCTCATATTGGGTTGAGGGAAAACTCCGGAAATAACCTCAACCAGGTAACTTGCCCCGACCGGGAATCGAACCCGTGCCACCAGGTTTCGCGGCCAGACGCGTTAAGAGTCCAAGTTTCACAACCGTACAGAACAACCGGTAATATAACTGTTTTATAAATTGTAACTTCTCTTCAGTTCGTCGTAATGTCCACGCTTCTGTCCCCAAACAATGCCACACTCCATACAAAGTACTTCACTAGTCTCTTCCTTAGTTCTTTTTCCAGAGGTCTGCAGAAAATGCTAATCGGAAATATTAAATCTATACGTTTGACATTGAGATGGACAGAGCATGTAGTATGCATAGGTAAACCCAGAAGTGCATATAGAGTGTTAGTTGGGAGGCCGGAGGGATAAAGACCTTTGGGGAGGCCGAGACGTAGATGGGAAGATAATATTAAAATGGATTTTAAGGAGGTGGGTTATGATGGTAGGGACTGGATTAATCTTGCTCAGGATAGGGATCGAAGGCGGGCTTATGTGAAGTCGGCTATGAACCTCCGGGTACCTTAAAAGCCAGTAAGTAAGTAAGTAAGTAAGTAAATAATTATAGGAACAGAGACTTGTTATAAACAGAATCTGCAACTTTTTCTTTTTTTTTTTTTCCATGCTTCCATTTTAAATAACATCGCTAGCCTACATTTTCTCTTCACTTGGACATTTAGAACATGGTCCTGTCGAACAGTCTTCTACAAAACACCTTCTGAATACGGGAAGCCGCCATTCCTGACACAAATCGATGCCCAGAGGTACGGAAGCGCCTTATAAGTAAGAAGCCACGGAACCAGTACCCAATTAAACCCTAAGAGAAAATTCAATTTCTGAAGCACGTATGAGTCCGACAATTACGAATTAAAAACTGGACTTAGCTTGACGTATTAAAAAGTATACACTGGATATTGACGACCATCGTTAGTCCTGTAATATCCCATCGGTTTACATGTTATACATCCGGTGTGTGCGTAAAAAATGACATTCGCGCGACACACAAGAAGTTGTCACGTGCCAAATTGAACCAGACTGTACAGACACTGCTGTGAGGTACAGATCGTAATTGCACCACAAGCTGTCATACATTTCTGCCTCCTCCCGACTGTCTGTCTGTCTGGACGTCCGTTAGAATGTTATTCATTCTACTTTCCTCAACTAAGTTACAGTTTACAACGTAATAGTTTCGAGTGCATTCTTTTAAGTACAATTAAGAATTAAAGCATAGCTACTGCAATGAGTTTGTAGGCCTACCTGATCGTATCAATGTTAATAATTAAGTTATAATTTAACAGTTCCTTATTCTATGTGCTTCAAGAACTAACCATCCTCTTAACATTCCACTAACATATTCATCCTTCCAACCACAGTCTATTTAATCAAATCATCTAACCATTCTCTTAACCACACACTAAACTACTTATCCATTCAACCACCCTCTCATATATCCACCAATCAACCCACACATCCATCTAATGTCCCATACATCCATACACCGTTAACTCAAATATATTCCAATATCTTCATTCACCTATCCATACAACCATCCACCTATAGACTGATCCAAATATCCTGTCATCCACATGCTTATTCACATATCCAATCATCCAACCATCCCATCAACTACCTATGGATTCATCCAAACATCCTGTCAACATACCTATCCAACCATGCACCTATCATTCATCCAAACATCCTGTCATCTATCTACATATCCCATCGTCTGTTTATTAATTGATCCAAACATCCTGTCATCCACATGCCTATCCAATCATCCACCTTTCCAAACATCCATCCTGTCAGCTACTTATCTATTTATCCAACCATCCATGTATCGATTGATCCAAATTCCTATCATCCACCTACCTATATCATCATCCATTTATCAATTGATCCAAATATCCTGTCATCCACATGCCTATCCATTCTTCCAACTATCCTGTCAACCAGCTACCTATCCATCCATCCATCCACCTATCCATTCATCCAAAGATCTTGTCATCCACCTACATATTCATCCATCCACATATCCATTCATCCAAACATCCTGTCATCCACCTACTTATCTCATCATCCATTTATCAATTGATTCAAACATCCTGTCATCCACATGCCTATCCAGTCATTCATCCATTCATTACCCTGTCAACCAGCTACATATCTAACCATCCACCTATCGATTCATCCAAGCATCTTGTCATCCACCTACCAATTCGTCCATCCACCTATCCATTCATCCAAACATCCTATCGATTCATCCAAACATCTTGTCATCCACCTACTCATTCAACCATCCTATCAACCAGCTCTCCTATCCAACCATCCGCCTATCGATTCATCCAAACATCCTGTCATCCGCCTATTAATCCAATCACCCATTCGTCGAACCATCCTGTCATCCACCTACCTATCCAACTATCCATCTATTCATTTACCTACCAATCCACACCCCACCCATATATTAATTCATCCAACCATCCTTCTATCTTAGCTATATGCTTTCACTGGGCTGTGTTCAGAAGCAAACAGGGTATTCCACCGTGTGCTATAACTTAACACCTCAACGTTTCGGAACTACTGACAGGTTCCATCATCATCCTGCAATCCATACATTCATCTCCTAATCCATCCATCGTTCCATCCAAACATCCATAAATCCTCTCACCTCTCCGTCCAAATCTGTGACCAACCAATTGATTCGTCTCTATAGTCTTCACCCCCTTTGGTCTGATTACCTGGTTTGGTTTTTACCGAGGTTTGCCCAACTATAAGGCAAATGCCGGGTAATCTTTTGGCGAATTCTCGGGCCTCATATCATCTCACTATAGCTCCCCAAAATATTGTAAAAAAAATCTAAAAAAATGTAGAAAATTACAAAATTGTAAAACTGTAAAAATTGTAAAATATTGTAAAAATTGTACAAATTTGTAAAAATTGTAATTGTAATATTGTAAAATTTTGACTTGTCCCACATCTTAAAGCTTCATTGCTCATGTAAGATCTATGGAATATAATAAATGAAATGAAATAGAGTTTGTAAAATCTCGCTTTAACTCACTATGACACTAAGACACGTTCAGAGCGTATCTTTATGACTGAAATAGACACAACACCGAGGTCTTCATTAAGAAAAAAATTAACATACGTCAGCATGATTCAGATGAACTACACTCAGCGTCAAACCTGGACCCTAAGCGTAATGTACAAGGCAGTCGGCTGAGATATACTTCCAACCATTTTATTAAAAGATAGATGAAAATTGAATTCAGTAATTAATTTTCGGAAACATCATATCAAAATTTGATTTGTGGTGACGTAAGTATGAAAGGAAGCGTAATAGTAATATGCGTTACAAGAGCGGTATTTTGATGTTTTCATGTTCGAGGAAAAGATTGAAAAAGCGAAACGTAGTTGAGTTTTTTTAATTTCCGAGAACATGAAAACAAACATACCGCACGTGTATCGTACATTATTTTGTGCGAAGATCATTTATTACATACCTGAAAGAGGAATTTCTAATTAGTTGCAATGAAATCTCCATGTTGGTTTCTATTCAATGACGGCAACTTTTAAAAACTAAAATATCTATCTTGAAATTATTGATATAAAATGTTTGCTGTGTTTACTATACTCCAGCAGACCGTGATACACGTCTGTCTTTTTTCCCCCCCAGTCTATAAATGCGAACTTAAAACAAACGGTAAGGTTATGTAATGATTTATTTTTAATTTTAATATTTTAACAATATTATTTATATAACATATTGCAGTAATAACATCGGCATCTGGAATCTTGTTGATTTTTTCACGGCTTCCTTAATGTTACTTGCATTACAAATGCAGTAACTTTTGTGGTGTTGTAGAGTTTACTTAATTTTTGCAAATATTTAAAAACAATAATTAACATTGCAATTTAGGTGAAATTGCAGTGGTAAGCTTCCAATTTATAATTATTACTATGTTAAACGTCTCTAAAAATAATATGTTAAAAGCCTAAAGCAGTAAAATGAATATGGCGCTTAAGCGGTAAGAAGAGGGAAATTGTTATGTGTGTTAGGTTGGGAATACTGAATGTGGTATTTCACACTTACCGCGTATTAGTTTTGTGCGGAAAGCAAGCAAATACGCACGATCTCGCACAAAACAATTTACACATAGCGAGACATGCACAAAAATGAAGGCAGACTGAACCCTGGGTCACAGAATAGGAAAACAAGTGCACCCTCATTACTACGCTGCTGGTCCTGTAATATCCGTAATTTACGTATCGCGTGTTACACTTGCATTATTAACTGAGTGACATTTAGGCTAAGTCAGGGGAACACACGCGGAGAGCAAACAGAGAGCGGACCCACATAGGACGGCATTCCTGTTGTCACTGTACGAAATGTGATGGGAAAAAATGACCAGATAATTGCCACCTTTAGCGCTGCGTGCGCTGCCTCGTAGCAACGCCATTTGGGGGTCTTCCTCATCTTAAAGAGATCATGTCCCTCCGCCTCCAAATATGTTCTGTCTCTCTCCAAACGCACTGCTCACTTCACTTCCTTGTTGCCTGTCTTTCCTAGCATGTAGTTTGTTTGTATGAGCCACGAATAGTCAATTAAATGGTACATACTTTCTCACTATACACTGCCGTGAGTTCATTAGAAACCCAGTAAATCGTTATCGTTTGAAAAGTACTTCGGGAAATAAAAATAATACTGAACGTAATGTAAACCTTACTGTTGCTTTTAAGACCCTTACAAAATTCAGCTGCAGATTTATCCTTCGAAGAGGTGGAAAATTCAAATATCTTGGAGCAACAGTAACAGTGGCGTATACTGGTTAAAGGGTTTGGGCTACCACTGACCCTATTATTACACAAAATATATTTTAAAATCCCTATAATAAAATTCCTTACGTATTTATGTGAATTCCAGACGTCTTGATTGGGACGAAAATACGTTGATGACTTCGTCCTTGAAATTACAGTTGGGCCACTTGCAAAGTTTCTGTAGAAATGACTTTTCAATGGATATTAGTGCCAAGCCGGATAAACGTTCTTGTGTATGAGTTGATCTACAGTAGGATTTTATTCTCTTCAACGCAGAAAATGTTCTTTCTACCGATGCTGACGTAGCTGGTATTGTCACAATTAATGTTGCCAATTTAAGGGCTTCAGGAATAACTTGGTTCAGCTGGTTTTCATATATGGCAGATAATATTTCATGGATAGGTTTGTTCGAAAAATCAAAGACTTCTGCTGAATATATTACACTTAATTCATTTTTCAAACGTATTTGATCAAAGTGACTGTTATAGGACTGAAATAATTTGTTTAGTGCCTCATTCAGGAAGTTTTCTCTATAAGCAGAAAATTTTTGAGAATCTAGAAGATGTGTGAACTGAAGCTTTCCATAATCAGAAAATCTGTCAGTAATTTCCATGTGCATACGATCTAGTATGCTGTAGTACAGCTGCCTGTATTTCAATTCATCATCTCCTTTTCTTCGCTTTAATGGTGGTTACATTGTATTGGCTGAAGAATTTTCATTTTCCATATTACTCCATATGGACGGAAACCCACTACGTCTGAACTCGGATATAGTATTTTTTTTTTTAACTTTGATACCTCTTGCAAGTAGTATGCTATGTTAGACTTTTTGTCTAAAGAATATTGTAGAGCACATCTGTATGTGCGAACACTCTATGGCTGTAACAATGGACAAATAGTGCTTGAGGATACTTTTCTTGAACTTTTGTTTTTAAGCCATTAATATTTCCCGCCATAACTGAAGCACCATCGTATGTCTGTGCAATTAACTTATTGCCGACATTGTATTCTGCTGTAACACCTTCCACATGCTGAAACAAAGCAGCAGCAGTTTTGTCCGAACTGACATTTGTGAATCCTATAAACCATTCTTGAACATTGGCAGTACTGTCGACGTATCTTAAAACAGTGGACAATTGACTCTGATAAGAGCAGTAACTTGTTTCATCAACAACAATGGCCACAAAAGGTTTCATGTTCTTTATCATAACCCCACTTATAGCAAATATTAAGTCATTCTGAATTGCGAGAGAAGTACCACGAAATACTGTTGAACTCTCAAGATGATTGGCCAGTAAATGGTCAAATTCACTTAAGGAACTTAAATATTCAATATAATTTCCTATATTGTCTGATTCCACACTCTCGTTATGACCCCGAAAAGCCAATTCTTGTTTTCCTAGAAAGCAGACTGCGTTAATAAGATGGAGTAAAATCTCCCGATTTTTTTTTTTTTCACAAGAGCATTGTGTTGGTTGATGTGTAGAGCTTTTCGCTTATCTAGCTGTAAATCAATTCTTGTCTTCCCAAAGTTTGCAAAGTTCATGCTACTACAAATATGAGCTTTTGATTTGTCGTATTCTAGGACTGCCGTTCGAAGGGAGTTCATATTAGAAAACCCCTCTTTTGACCACACATTAGTTTCGCGGCTAAATAACAAACGGCCAGCAAAATAGTTTAGACAGTTTAGAAGTACCACACAACCAATTCCACTTACCATATGATGTTGAAGTGAAATGGCGTGTGTACTCTCGCTGTTTTTCTTTTACGTCCATGGACAAATTTAACTCAGGAGTTGGTCTTTCCATTTTCACAATTTCAACTTTCTCTTTGTTATGTACGACGGTTAAAAGGCACTTTTAATAAACCTTCTATTACACAGTCATTTTCAACACAAACCTCTCCAGAAACTTTTTCTGCCATATTTTTCACAATATCACTTAATTGGGAAATTAAAAACTTAATAATTCACAATTAATAAACCACAGATTTAAAATAATGCACTGCAAGAACACAATCACATTCAATTGCTAGCGTACTAAGCGTATTGCTGCTTCGCGCCTGCGAAGAAACCGATCACGAGAGAGGCAACTCGCCCGGCCTACACTGCACGATGGAAACAGAAGGGAGCGGGGGGGGGCAGTTGTGCGAAGGACAGCGTGAGCGAAACGGTCACAGGCTACCTCACGTAGCAAGCGGTTTCTCCAGCGATGCCGCCTTGATAACTTGTTTCTTTTCGAGAGCAGAGAGCGCATATAAATCTAACAATTACTTTAATTTTAATTACTGTGGTAAAACTAATGATACAAAATTATTACATTATGTTATATTATAAACTTTTTCTTTTGTAATTTCCTTGGGCTACCGCCGGTAGCCCCGGTAGTCCGCAAAATACGCCCCTGAACAATAACAAATATAAATGACACTCGGGAGGAAATTAAACGCAGAATAAATATGGGTAATGCGTGTTATTATTCGGTTGAGAAGTTTTTGTCATCCAGCCTGCTGTCAAAAAATCTGAAAGTTAGAATTTATAAAACAGTTATATTACCGGTTGTTCTTTATGGTTGTGAAACTTGGACTCTCACTTTGAGAGAGGAACAGAGGTTAAGGATATGCAAATCTAGTCTTTCAGGTAAAGCTCCCTGCAAAGCAGATTTAAATAATTTCAAGGGAGCTTTACCTGAAAGACTAGATTTGCATAATATATACGTCACTGTGAACGTTGACAGAAAACCACAATTCCAAGTCACACAGAGATTGTGTGCACTCGATGTGGGTCTCTGGCGTTTCGTTAGCCCATGCGAGTTGTGTGGATAGGCCTATAAAGGGAAAAGTTGAGACGGTGTCGAGTGGAGTTCCCGGGTAGCTCAGTTGGTAAGAGCACTGGTACGTTCAACCAGAGGTCCCGGGATCGATAGCCGGCCCCGGAACAATTTTTCCCTTGAAATTATTCAAATCTGCTTTACAGGGAGCTCTACCTGAAAGACTAGATTTGCATAACATATACGTCACTGTGTACGTTGACAGAAAACCACAATTCCAAGTCACACAGAGATTGTGTGCACTCGATGTGGGTCTCTGGCGTTTCGTCAGCCCACGCGAGTTGTGTGGATATAAAAGGAAAAGTTGAGACGGTGTCGGGTGGAGTTCCCGGGTAGCTCAGTTGGTAAGAGCACTGGTACGTTCAACCAGAGGTCCCGGGATCAATACCCGGCCCCGGAACAATTTTTCCCTTGAAATTATTGTGAGGTTAAGGATGTTTAAGAATAAGGTTCTTCGGAAAATATTTGGGTCTAAGAGAGATGAAGTTAGAGGAGAATGGAGAAAGTTACACAACGCAAAACTGCACGCATTGTATTCTTCACCTGACATAATTAAGAACATTAAATCCAGACGTTTGAGATGCGCAGGGCATGTAGCACGTATGAGGGAATCCAGAAATGCATATAGAGGCCGGAGGGAAAAAGACCTTTGGGGAGGCCGAGACGTAGCCAGTTTACAGACGTTGAGTTGCAGTCTTGTTTCTCCCTCATCTCTGCCACGCGCTAGACTCCAAAGGCTCCGCAACTACTATATTCACAGCGATATTCGGAACATAGTTTTATTACCTAGCTTATTATTTTCGCAACTTTTTCTTGGCACATCTTACGCTAATAAGACATATCAGTGTGCAAAATTTTAAGGTCCTACGACACCTTCCAGTGTTGACCGTTACCTTGTAAGAGGAAGGCAGAAAATAAGAAAGATTGGAAAATGCTGGATTTGCAGTAGAATGCCGCCCTTGGGTAGAACACTGTGAATGAGTTTCTAGACTTCGTTCGACTTAATTAATGATAACTCACAACGTTATTTCATTTTTAAGATAATTATAGTGTGTTTCCGGACCAATGTTCATATTATTATAATATTTTTACATCTTCTATATGAGAGGAATATTGTGGTGTTACACCGATGTTACGCCAACTTATTCTTACAAAATTCAATCATTCTTCCAGCGTATTATCGAACCCTGAACCACAGACAATGATGATACTGAGTCGGTATGTTGCATCAGCTATTGATAGAACACTCTGGAAAGATCTCCACGAAACTTTTGACACTATTTCATCAGAATTGTTCTTTGATCTAATCCTTGAGTGACTTTGAGAGTTAGTCTATAAATATCCGTGTAAAGGATAAAATAATGTCTTTCTGTATCATTGCTTGTGTGAGGTACATCTGTGATCCTGTGACAGACGTACCAGGATTATATACCAGAATAAACAATCTTACATTTATTTACTCAACTTAGAAATTCTACTCTACGTTATTTCGTCTTCTTGGGTCCAAGGGCCCCACCCACAATCCCGAAGATAGTAAAAGAGTATCCACTACACCACAATATGTCCCTAAAAAGTTTTGACATGCAATTTAGTTACACCCTGTATACATCACTCATTGCCTACATTTATAAATAACTGTTACAATTACAGGAATATTTTCGAATCTTTTGTGAAGCACATTTTACTAGCTACAGGAACTGCCAAATCTCAAAACCTTATTCCTTTGCTGTGGTCGTGCCAGAGAATCAGTCCCATTCCGAGACTTATTTGAAGGATTCGTAACAAGCTGTTTTTTACGGTGATGGGTTGTTAGCCCTTCGCCCAACCCCAATCTGGAGTAAATCCCGAAAAGACAAAGTATATGATTATGTCTCGTGGCCAGAATATTGTACGAAATGGAAATATAAAAATTGGAAATTTATCTTTCGAAGAGGTGGAGAAGTTCAAATATCTTGGACCAACAGTAACAAATGTAAATGACACTCGGGAGGAAATTAAACGCAGAATAAATATGGGAAATGCCTGTTATTATTCGGTTGAGAAGCTTTTATCATCCAGTCTGCTGTCAAAAAATCTGAAAGTTAGAATTTATAAAACAGTTATATTACCGGTTGTTCTTTATGGTTGTGAAACTTCGACTCTCACTTTGAGAGAGGAACGTAGGTTAAGGGTGTTTGACAATAAGGTGCTTAGGAAAATATTTGGGGCTAAGAGGGATGAAGTTACAGGAGAATGAAGAAAGTTACACAACACAGAACTGCACGCATTGTATTCCTCACCTGACATAATTAGGAACATTAAATCTAGACGTTTGGGATGGACAGGGCATGTAGCACGTATGGGCGAATCCAGAAATGCATATAGAGTGTTAGTTGGGAGGCTGGAGGGAAAAAGACCTTTAGGGCGGCCGAGACGTAGATGGGAAGATAATATTAAAATGGATTTGAGCGAGATGGGATATGATGATAGAGACTGGATTGATCTTGCACAGGATAGGGACCGATGGCGGGCTTATGTGAGGGCGGCAATGAACCTTCGGGTTCCTTAAAAGCCAGGAACTGGCTCCTGTACATTTTTACGTTTTTAATTTGTACTTTCGTGAATTACGTCCCTGAAAGTGTATCATAGTTAATGCCCATCATAATGCTAGGACTTGTCATGAAAATTGTACACGACAAAACTCTTGCCCTCTCAAACAGATTACGTTGTTGAGCTACTGTACAGAATCGAAACTGAGGCCTTTGCAATGAAGCCACTGTATCAACTGAGCTAACAATGTGGACGTCAAGACTTAAGAGATCCATATCACTTTTTACATAATTAAGACGATGTACTTGAGGAAGATGGATTCCTTGGGTGCAGGGGTCACCACCATAACAAAACACGTCATCTTTTACTTCGTCCATTCTGTTTGCTTTTTATTCATACCTTAATCGCCGCTGTCACCTCCGGGTGTGTTCACAATACTATCATATCTACACATTTCATCTAGCCTCCCCCCCCCCACCACTCCCCTGTCGAATTCCAAACCATGCCGTTCAGGTTAGTGATCCCATGACGATTGAAAATGGAATAAAAAATATGGCTAAACAGTACATCTTGGAGGTGAAGCTTGTAAAAAGAAAGAAACAGATTACATTTACAAGCGTAGTAAGAAATTGTTTCCGTCAAGAAAAATAATGAACGCACTTGATGTTAGGCCAAATACCATCAAGTGGATGGATTAGGGGCGCGGACAATTTTCCCTCCGGGCCTAACAGCATCTTCCGTACGTCTGGCCGCATGGAAACAACTGCTACTCGGGTACATCTACATTCTACACTCGGCAGTTTCATGAAACTCTATCCACAAACGAGAGTCTGTTAAATCAACCACTTCGCAAACTTTATAAAAAAAAATTAATAAGGAAGCTGACATATACTTTATCATTACATACAATAATTATTATGATATTCTGTTATGTTGCAAATAATATTAGTACGGTGTACACACAGAGTCATTAGAAATCGCAGTATATTATATTTTTATTTATTTCTTATTAAGTTTTTTATACACGGTTTAACAGTTTCGCTCATAATTGTTTTCTTTTTAAGTAGGTTATTTTAGGACGCTGTATCAACATCTCAGGTTATTTAGCGGCTGAATGATATGAAGGTGATAATGCCGGTGAAATGAGTCCGGGGTCCAGCACCGATAGTTACCCAGCATTCGCTCATATTGGGTTGAGGGAACACCTCGGAGAAAACCTGAACCAGGTAACTTTCCCCGACAGGGATTCGAACCCCGACCACGTGTTTCGCGGCCAGACGCGCTAACCATTACTTCACAGGTGTGGACTTAAATAGCTAATCACTT
This sequence comes from Periplaneta americana, assembly GCF_040183065.1. Lineage (NCBI taxonomy): Eukaryota > Metazoa > Arthropoda > Insecta > Blattodea > Blattidae > Periplaneta > Periplaneta americana. Next base: position 41,136,060 of record NC_091124.1, on the reverse strand, counting down.
TTAGGTTAGGTCAGGTTAGGTTAGGTTAGAATAGTTTCGTTCATAATAATTATGAAGTCGATTTTTCTGTTGTACTTAATCACATAAGTCTAGTATTTTTTCTAATTTTTGAAATAATAAAATTTCTTGTATTTTAAATTGAGAAGGGTCTTACTTTAACTAATATACATGAATTTCATTATTATACTTATATTCAGTTAAGAGTAAATTAAAACTAAAGTCTCTCCTGAAAAATTAATTTTTTTGACATGTGTCTTTTCCCGCCGACCAAAGAACGTCGTAAGTTTTTTTTTCGATATTCGCTTTCATTTTCAAGTATTCTATCTATTTCACGTGTTAGGTAATCACTTTCAGGTTAGGTTAGGTTAGGTTAGGTTAGGTTAGGTTAGGTTAGGTTAAGTCAGGTCAGGTCAGGTCAGGTTAGGTTTGGGTTAGGTTAGGTTAGGTGAGATTAGATTAAGTTAGTTTATGTTAAGTTAGTTTCGCTCGTAATTGTTACATCGTAAAAAATATATATAGCCTATATTTTTTTTTCGGTATTCGCTTCCATTTTGAAGTGCTCTACGTCTTTATTTCAAGTGTTAAATAGATAATCACTTTCAGGTTATCTATACCGATCAATTGTTTCCAATTTTTAGCTATATTATAATGTGTTTTCAAGTCAACTGACGTCCTATATGAATCCTTCATATTCCAAACTATCTTCCCTTTGAAAATTAGCCAATTTTTTTTTATTTTTTCCTACGTTTCTCGTCAAAAAAACCTTCAGTGTCGTGTGCTATATAAATCCAATCTTCTATTTATGTAATAAAAATGTAATATATCTATATTAATATAATAATAATAATCTTAATATATAAAATTGAATGTGAGTATGTATGTATGTATGTATGTATGTGTATGTTCTCTATACAAATCTACACGCTTTGACCGATATGTGCCAAAGTTTGCTATTTAACCTTCATAACCAGGAGAAGAACATAGGCTACATTAAAATTGTGCAAATGGAAGTTAAATTACTTAAATATATAAAAAATAAAAATAAATAGATCAAATATTCATGTATTATATTAAAATGCAAAATCTTCTACAGTCAATTGTTCTTTATTATTGTCTGTTGTATTCAACATAGACTTTCACGAGGCCTTGGAAATTTTAACACGAAATTAAATTACATTGTTGTTACACATCATGAAGGCTAAAACTAGATAATTCATGCAATAAGTATCTTTACGCAGTCCAGGACCGTATTATGAATTCCTCGATGCAGTTTTGTAGATAGTGAGCAGACTGTTTTATCCAATTGAATTCTAGAATTCTTTCAAACTACAAAGATTACTACCACATAATTTACTTAATATTGAATAGCCATAGTAGACCTACTATTGCAAAATATTGACTCACCAAAATTATGCACTAACAAAAATTGGTGTCAAAAACTCATGCGAAACGTAATGAGTGGCAATATTAACTGGAAAAACGAAAGAAGATTATGTTTTTAAGCAATTATTATAAGTTATAGTAATATTTGTGATAATATTACAATATTATAATATTGCAATAATAATATAGAGCCTATTTTACTGTTACTGTTAACCCGTCTCTTATTAATAAGTTATGGTCACTAATGACTTGGCCGTTTATAGAAAAATATGATTTTCTGTTGTGGTAGTGTTCTACATTGCCTTCTCCAGGGGAGTGAATTCTGATGAGTATAGTCTCTGTTTCTGCAAAACACCCTGAAATCCATGTATTTGATAGAATCCATCCGTTACAGATTGTAGTTTGGCCTTGAAGGAAATTAAATATATTGTGGGCAGAAAGGCTTAATAAAGCATAATGCCGTGGTACGATAAATATTATCATCAACCACAATGTTAAATATCTTAAATATCCCTGTAGTATAAGGTCTTAATGTTGTTAAAACTCTATTCATAGGTGAGATGGAATTATTTCGATTAGTCAGTTTCTTTGGATATTAGTGGCACTTTCTTAATATTCGTCACTAGGGAGGAGAAAACATAAGTAAATATGGTTCGTTTTGGTTTTATATAGTTCCCTTGCCGAGGTCTCCGATAATTCTAACAAACAGTTTATTTAGAAATAGACCAAAATTTAAAACCCGGGCAACGCCGGGTAATTTAAGCTAGTAATAATAATAATAATAATAATAATAATAATAATAATAATAATAATAATAGTAACCTTACATTATATTTTTATGAATTATTATGAAATAGAATATCAAAAATTAATATTTTTCCTGGACCAAAAATAGAATACGGTGTTGCTATGAATTGACAGAAATGAGTGTTTTCGTAAAGATGAGTATTTTCCCTGGACCTATAACACACTGTGGCGTTACTATGAAGTAGTGATGACATGCAATTCACTCTTTTTTCACCCTACGGCGGGTACTTCCTCTCTAGGAGTTACGGATAACAGTGCGGACACTGCTGAGAGCTACATGGGACAATAAATAAACCAATTAGGAGTCATCGGTTCAAAATACATTCGATTGGTCCAACGAGAGATAATGAATTATTATATAAAAGTAAGGCTATGATGTGCGGGCTAAAGCAAGGAGATGCACTATCACCTTTACTTTTTAACTTCGCTCTACAATATGCCATTAGGAAAGTTCAGGATAACAGGCAGGGTTTGGAATTGAACGGGTTACATCAGCTGCTTGTCTATGCGGATGACGTGAATATGTTAGGAGAAAATACACAAATGATTAAGGAAAACACGGAAATTTTACTTGAAGCAAGTAAAGCGATAGGGTTGGAAGTAAATCCCGAAAAGACTATATATGATTATGTCTCGTGACCAGAATATTGTACGAAATGGAACTATAAAAATTGGAGATTTATCCTTCGAAGAGGTGGAAAAATTCAAATATCTTGGAGCAACAGTAACAAATATAAATGACACTCGGGAGGAAATTAAACGCAGAATAAATATGGGAAATGCCTGTTATTATTCGGTTGAGAAGCTTTTGTCATCCAGTCTGCTGTCAAAAAATCTGAAATTTAGAATTTATAAAACAGTTATATTACCGGTTGTTCTGTATGGTTGTGAAACTTGGACTCTCACTTTGAGAGAGGAACAGAGATTAAGGGTGTTTGAGAATAAGGTTCTTAGGAAAATATTTGGGGCTAAGAGGGATGAAGTTACAGGAGAATGGAGAAAGTTACACAACGCAGAGCTGCACGCATTGTATTCTTCACCAGACATAATTAGGAACATTAAAGCCAGACGTTTGAGATGGGCAGGGCATTGTAGCACGTATGGGCGAATCCAAAAATGCATATAGAGTGTTAGTTGGGAGGCCAGAGGGGAAAAGACCTTTGGGGTGGCCGAGACGTAGATGGGAAGATAATATTAAAATGGATTTGAGGGAGGTGGGATATGATGGTAGAGACTGGATTAATCTTGCTCAGGATAGGGATCAATGGCGGGCTTATGTGAGGGCGGCAATGAACCTCCGGGTTCCTTAAAAGCCAGTAAGTCACTAAGTAAGTAAAGCTATGATGTTCCGCGCCGTGGCGTCGTGGTCTAAGGCATCGTGCCTGAGACTCGCGTTACGGAATGCGCACTGGTTCGAGTCCTCATGGGAGAAGAAATTGTCTCATAAAATTTCGGCCAGTGTATGGGACTGGTGCCCACCCAGCATCGTGATGCACTTGGGGAGCTACGATAGATAGCGAAATCCGGTATCTCAGCACACGACATAATCTTTCTAGAATATTCCTTGTATTGTCCAAAATATAAACCTCACATCACATCATACCGTGACTTGAAGCATATTGAGCATGATGAATTAATCAACGATGCACTTAGCTTGCCTTGGACTGAAGTGTGGAATTTACCAGACATTGACGACAAAATCGAAAAATTTAACGACCTAGTAATTCAGTTATGCGATAAACACGCACCCTTGAAAACCAGACGAGTTGGCAGACGCCCTGCGCCTTGGATGTGCGATGCCATAAAATTACTCATGACAGACAGAGACACTGCTTATCGTAAATACAGACGGAGCAAGGACGAATTAGATTTTAATACTTACAAAGTTTTAAGAAATAAGTGTAATCAAGCAGTAAGAAATGCTAAATTACGCCATGCACATTCCCTTATTATACCTTCGGTCAGTGCGAAAGAATTGTGGCGTAACCTTAATAACCTGGGTCTAACAAAAGCAAAGCCTCGGGTAGATAACATCAACTTGTCACTCAATAGTCTAAATGAACATTTCGTCACTGCTCCACCCGAACCATTACATAAAAAAGAGACTCTTGAATTTCTCAGATCTTACCCCCAACCTGTATGGGATAAATTCTTCTTTAAATACATTAACCCGACTGACGTAATGAAGACGCTGCGATGTATGAAATCTAAAGCCCAAGGTGTAGACAATATAAATATCACTCTCCTGTATAAAATAATAGATGTGATTCTGCCGACCGTCACCCATATATTCAATGCATCTATTATGACTGGGTCCTACCCCTCACTCTGGAAAATGGCATTAGTGAAACCTTTACCTAAATCTAACACACCTTCTACAGTAAACCAATACAGACCGATATCAATTCTTCCCACTCTTTCAAAAGCATTAGAACATATTGTACACGGACAACTTACGAACTATCTCGACGAACACAAACTCCTCGATGACTATCAATCGGGTTTTAGGCATGGACACAGCACTACTACAGCCCTACTTAAAGTGACCGAGGACATCCGTGAAGCTATGGATAGGGGTGAAGTAACGGCACTAACTCTTCTCGATTTCAGCAATGCCTTTGGTTCTGTTGATATCGACTTGCTTCTTGCAAAGATGAAGGCTTTGCACCTGTCAGACAATACCTTGAGCTGGATGGACTCCTGCCTACGGGACCGCCAACAGTGTGTTTCACTTGATAATCAATTCTCCCAATGGCGATACACAAAGGCGGGAGTGCCGCAGGGCTCCGTATTAGGACCACTACTTTTCTCTATCTACATTAATGACGTATCAAAGAACTTACAGTATTGCCGATATCACCTCTATGCCGACGACCTACAACTTTACATACATTCCAGACCCAATACGATCAATGAATCGATTGACAAGTTAAATTGTGACCTAGCCACTGTCTCCACTTGGGCGGCCAATTTCGGACTCGCACTTAATCCAAGTAAGACTCAAGCCATAATTATTGGACATAAGCGTTTAGTTAACTCCCTTAATAACAGTAATCTTTCAGTTGTTACCCTTAACAACACGCTAATCCCTTATTCATCTGCCGTAAAAAATCTTGGCTTCTTTTTTGATAATAATCTAAGTTGGAATTTTCAAGTTAAAGAAACGATAAAAAAAATCTGTTCCTCCATTCACTCTTTGAGTCGCTTGAGAAACTTCTTGCCCCAGCAACTAAAACTTACCCTAGTACAATCCCTAGTAATGCCGCACTTCGATTATTGTGACGTTTTGTTAAGTGACCTAAGTTCTGAACTGTCAGTCAAGTTACAGCGAGCTCAGAATATGTGCGTCAGATACGTGTGCAACATCCGACGATATGATCACATATCACCGTCCTTTGCAAGTCTCTCGTGGCTCCGACTTAAAGAACGCAGAACTTTAAACTCTTTGTCTTTACTCTTTCGAATTCTGCACACCTTAACACCAAATTACCTTTCGTCTCGTTTCTCTTATCTATACTCTAACCACGACATAAATACCAGATCATTATCTGTGGCACGCTAAATATACCTCTTCATAAAACATCTTGTTATTCCTCATCTTTTACAATATCCACCTCGCGTCAATGGAATTCCTTGTCACAAAGTATTAGGGGCTGCAAGACAACAAACACCTTTAAGAACAGCTTAAAAGATAACCTTATTAGCATTTCACTCCAGTCATACTGATTTAAAATATTACAGACTACACTGTTGCTTTTTTTCTTTAGACATCATCCTGATTGTTCTGCATTTTCAAAATTGTCTCATAATAATCTCTTTCTATTATCTAATATAATTTGAAATATATTAACATTCTATGTATTTTAATTTAATTCTGCTACACAGTTTATTTCAGTGTTTAATTAATAGTTCATAGTATTTTGTTGTTTAATTCGTAAATAACTCTTGTATACATGTAACTCTCATCTAAATCAAATTGTTGAATTCTTTGTAAGTTCATGCATATGTATATACACTTTTTGCTGGTTGTGTGGAAGAGAAGGCCTTACGGCCTTAACTCTGCCAGCTAAAATAAATCATTATTATTATTAACTAAAAAAGGTAATTTGCTAGGAGACGTCGTTGCATATAGACCACTTTTACACTAAATCTAACCTTAGTGTATACAACGTATACTAAAACACTAACCTAACCTAAAGTAACCTGTCAAAGATTAAGGAAAAGGTTAGGTTAGGTCAGGTCAGTTTAGGGTTTTAGTATATCTTGCAAAACCAAATTTTAGGTTTAGTGTAAAAGTGGTCTATATGCAACGACGTCTCCTAACAAATTACCTACAAAAAATATTACTTCTGAGAAAAAGGCGTTTTTGTTCTGACAAAACTGATTTCTCAAAATATTATTTTTAGTAAGTTGTTTCTCTTTGTGTGTATATCATTTTCCAATTCTACATTTATAAATATATATATGCATTTTTTTTCCATTAGTAATATTTTTTACTTCTGTGTTTTTCTTGCAAATCCACGATATGCAAGACAAAGCGTGAGTGTGTAGGCAAGAGTGAAACTTTCTTATTGTCACCAAAGTTATGTTGGTATGACTGAGGAGAGAGCTCTGAAACACTTGAAGGTACGTGGACTAATTCAGCGCTAGTTTAGCCGGGGATGTGCTCCCTTAATGTATTAGTTCTTCTGTAAAATTAACAATTTCTCTATTTTACTCTCCTAAAATATACTGACAATATTATTTTGGTGAATGTTACTTATTTCCCGCCCACTATAGGAGACAGGCCAGTTTTACACTAATCCTAAACATCTTGACGGGATAATAAAAACCTAAACTAACCTAATCTAAGTGCGTCGGTGTCTATTCCAAAATCGGCGGAAGTCGCTCAACGCTCGTTTAACCAATATTCGTTCAGTGGGCGGTGGATACTCTACATTGACCGAAACTTGTTGCTAGGAAAATCATTTTTCATAACATGAAACTATACTGAAATAGACCCGTTACAGTGCACTTATTGTTACTTAGTTACCATTACAGTACAGTTTTGCGAAGACTTTGGAATAATATTGCTCTAAATTTTCATTTCAAAATATATTGTATTTGCAAATTTAAAAATATGATCGTGCAAAAAATGTTGTACAATACACGTTTGTAAAAAGCACTTTCCAACCTTGTATCGTAATATAAAGCTCTTCTTAGAATGCCACATTGGAATATATAAAATACGTAAACAAGGTTAACTTACCTTACCGACATGAAACCATCTGTCGTGCAAGCTTTCTGTGTACTGGAAATGTAAATTCTTCATCAACAGTAACATCACAAACGTGAAGCATTTGCGGGCAATAAAATCAATGCACAAACCACCACAATAAGATCACGCACAACTTTAACAAAAATTATTGAAATAGATTTCAATACATCCGCGTACTGGCAACCGACATTTGCAATGTACAAACTACAAACAGCCAAAGTCTTCAAAAACATACATAGATGGCAGAGGAAGCAGAATTCCTGATTGAAGATGAGAGCGTTTATAACACGGAGACAAACAAAATGGGTCAGATTCTCGTAATTCTGAATTTTAAATCTACATTCGTTAATAATTTAACAAGACAAGAAATAGTCATTTCTGTAATGTTTTAATATTAAAGTTATCAACTCTCTCTCGTCATATTTCACGAAAGAGATTTGTTTTAAAAGAAACGCATCATTACGTTTCTTGGTGATGTGAATAAATGAATGAACAGTCTGTAATACAAGCTACCTCAAAGATCTTACAAAGAAAGATATGACCAGGGCCGGATATTTATGAAGATCGCGAAAATCATGACGTAATAGATATACAATTGATTTTTAATAATCTTTACTAATTAAGTGATTCTGATTAATAATATGCGGAATAGAGTTCTAATAGCGAAATATGAACACATTCGCGAATTATTACTATTGCGTCGTTTTATAGCGAATTTCATATTGAGTTTTTTTCGGATTTTTTTTTTTTTCACTTGAATTTGTTATACTCGTACATCCAATTAGGCTACATTACATGGTATGCCAGGTGTTCTGACTACATTAGTGAATCCAAAAGACAGATAAATAAGCATTTCACTAATAATTTGAAAGTGTTAATTTGAGTGTTGCAAAGTTTTTTTCCTTTTTAATTAATGTATTTTAAATACAGTCTCAATCCAACAAAAATATTGTCTATTGGCCTTACCAGAATCCAACGAACTTTTAATGTTAATTATTTGGAAAGTAATATTCATACTGAGTTAATACTCCATTTCCAAAATTTCCATTAACCCTGCGTTACTCAGGTTATAAATATTCTCATCATTGCTCAGGTGGGGTTTCACAAACCCCATTTTAAATAACTAATATATTTTTCCGCAAGTTTCAGAAATCAGATAAACGCAATTAAATATATTATTCTTAGTTCACTTAAACAATTTCTTAAGTGAACTCTTCTGCATGTGATGGAAAGGTATACAGATGCACAGAGTACACACTAGCTCCATCTCTTAGATTTTCGTTGAAATATACGCACCGGGGTTTACCACACCCCACCTGAGTAACGCAGGGTTAATCCCCGCCAAGAGTACAAATCAATTAGGGAAGTTCAGGATAACAGACAGGGTTTGGAATTGAACAGGTTACATCAGCTTCTTGTCTATGCGGATGACGTGAATATGTTAGGAGAAAATTCACAAACGATTAGGGAAAACACGGAAATTTTACTTGAAGCAAGTAAAGCGATAGGTTTGGAAGTAAATCCCGAAAAGACAAAGTATATGATAATGTCTCGTGACCAGAATATTGTACGAAATGGAAACATAAAAATTGGAGATTTATCCTTCGAGAAGGGTGAAAAAATTCAAATACCTGGGAGCAACAGTAACAAATATAAATGACACTCGGGAGGAAATTAAACGCAGAATAAATATGGGAAATGCCTATTATTATTCGGTTGAGAAGCTTTTGTCATATAGTCTTCTGTCAAAAAATCTGAAAGTTAGAATTTATAAAACAGTTATATTACCGGTTGTTCTATATGATTGTGAAACTTGGACTCTCACTTTGAGAGAGGAACAGAGATTAAATGTGTTTGAGAATAAGGTGCTTAGGAAAATATTTGGGGCTAAGAGGGATGAAGTTACAGGAGAGTGGAGTAAGTTACACAACGCAGAACTGCACGCATTGTATTCTTCACCTGACATAATTAGGAACATTAAATCCAGACGTTTGAGATGGGCAGGGCATGTAGCACGTATTGGTGAATCCAGAAATGCATATAGAGTGTTAGTTGGGAGATCGGAGGGAAAACGACCATTGGGGAGGCCGAGACGTAGATGGGAGGATAATATTAAAATGGATTTGAAGGAGATGGGATATGATGATACAGACTGGATTAATCTTGCACAGGATAGGGACCAATGGCGGGCTTATGTGAGGACGGTAATGAACCTGCGGGTTTCTTAAAAGCCATTTGTAAGTAAGTAACGAGTACAAATCAATCTCAAACATTCTACGCCGACACCAATATTAAAAAAGACAAATGATAAAATTAATCTCCATAAATATCTGCCCCTGGATACTTTATCTGCAATGCGAACTTGATGCATCCAACATATTAATGTTTGAACTCTTCGATTATGAGGATTTCATATGACAGGGGTGTAACGAGAGAAAACGAGTCTGCACATCGTTTTTCTTTACCATAAATTACAATCAAGTAACGGCCGACAGTCATATGTTCCGTGAACTGTTTTATGGCTTAGGTCTGCAAGAAGAACGATCATCTCAGGGTGTTAACAGTAGTGTAAGTATTCCGGAAAAGAGAGAATGAATATTCGTGTATACAAGTCACGTTCGAGAGCAAGGGTCATTAACCAAGCAGAATTTGATGCCATCACCTCACGTATATAACTAAACGCTCGCAGATCCCTTCCCATACCTGTAACTTGCACTAGAAAATTAACAATAAGTCATTGTATAAGAAGATACTTAGTGAGGTTTTATTATACTTGGAACAGTAATGAATTCAGACATAATTGAACGTAAGTCAGCGGGAAGAAGAAATTTATACTCTAAGTTACAGGATGAAATAATGAATTTATTTATAGAATAATGCATAAGAACAAAAGAGTAATATTTTTACCTAAATGTATTGTTATATTGTGTCATTAGAAACCACAATGCGATATCCTAAAAATGATTGATTTCCGGATTTCAGCGCAAATAGGCTTTACGTTTTACCCGATTCCGAAAAAAAGCTGTTTCGGACGTGAAGTGTTCAGCGATTTCTACTAAACTATTGGACGGATTTTGATCATATTCAGTATCTAGGAGTCAATTTATCAGGGAATGATGTACACGAAATATAATAATTTTAGTACTAGTCTGTCTGTGTACAGCGATTTCTACTAAACTATTGGACGGATTTTGTTCATATTCAGTATCTACGAGTCAATTTATCAGGCAATGATGTACATGAAATATAATAATTTTAATACTAGTATGTCTGTGTACAGCGATTTCTACTAAACTATTGGACGGATTTTGTTCATATTCAGTATCTACGAGTCAATTTATCAGGGAATGATGTACACGAAATATAATAATTTTAGTACTAGTCTGTCTGTGTACAGCGATTTCTACTAAACTATTCGACGGATTTTGTTCATATTCAGTATCTACGAGTCAATTTATCAGGGAATGATGTAGTACATGAAATATAATAATTTTAGTACTAGTCTGTCTGTGTACAGCGATTTCTACTTAACTATTAGACGGATTTCGTTCATATTCAGTATCTACGAGTCAATTTATCAGGGAATGATGTACATGAAATATAATAATTTTAGTACTAGTCTGTCTGTGTATAGCGATTTCTACTAAACTATTGGACGGATTTTGTCCATATTCAGTATCTACGAGTCAATTTATCAGGGAATGATGTACATGAAATATAATAATTTTAGTACTAGTCTGTCTGTGTACAGCGATTTCTACTAAACTATTGGACGGATTTTGTTCATATTCAGTATCTACGAGTCAATTTATCAGGGAATGATGTACATGAAATATAATAATTTTAGTACTAGTCTGTCTGTGTACAGCGATTTCTACTAAACCATTGGACGGATTTTGTTCATATTCAGTTATCTACGAGTCAATTTATCAGGGAATGATGTACATGAAATATAATGATTTTAGTACTAGTCTGTCTGTGTACAGCGATTTCTACTAAACTACTGGACGGATTTTGTTCATATTCAGTATCTACGAGTCAATTTATCAGGGAATGATATACGTGAAATATAATAATTTTAGTACTAGTCTGTCTGTGTACAGCGATTTCTACTAAACTATTGGACGGATTTTGTTCATATTCAGTATCTACGAGTCACTTTATCAGGGAATGATGTACATGAAATATAATAATTTTAGTACTAGTCTGTCTGTATACAGCGATTTCTACTAAACTATTGGACGGATTTTGTTCATATTCAGTATCTACGAGTCAATTTATCAGGGAATGATGTACATGAAATATTATAATTTTAGTACTAGTCTGTCTGTGTACAGCGATTTCTACTAAACTATTGGACGGATTTTGTTCATATTCAGTATATACGAGTCAATTTACAACGCTTTATCAACATTTCAGGTTATTTAGCGTCAAACTCAAACTCAAATATTACATGTAATACAAATAAGAAACAAATGTAACATTCATATCTACATAGGACTTGGATCGAGTACGAAATTATTATTTTTTGGCGCATCATTGTTTACGTAACGACAAATAAAAACTAACATGCCACATAACATTATTTTAAGAAATACAGGAAACGAGCATGAATGATATTCACCATTATTAAGGATCTTGGGACAGAAAAAAATTATAGAATAAAAATTACATACAAATGTGCGTGTAATAAACAATAAGCAAATCATCTTCGATTAATCATTTCAAATCAATGTAAATATAGCGCGGATTGTGTAGGAAAATAATTTCTTATATGTTGCCCCCAATGTGCATCATTGTTAACTTACGAAAACAAATGAAAATAGCACATAAACACTATCTGAAGAATGATAGGAGACATAAAGCAATATTTATCGTTCTTAATGATCTCTGAATGGAAAATAACAATGAAATATGTATAAAAATAGGAATTACATATAGGTAAGCATATAAGAAACAGTAAGTAGAATCATATCTGATTAATAGGCTTAAATTACTCCAGGTTTAGTGTAAGAGTGGCCTATATCTAACTATGTCTCTCAGCAAATTACCGAATTTAAAAACAAACAAATCATGTTAGAAGATTGAATTTGTGTATTTGCCCTGAAACTTTCTAAATATTTTTAGACAGTCTTTTACATTAGATTGCCGAAAATTGGTTTATAGCGCCACACTGGCAGTGATAAAAGTGTGAAATATTCGTTCAGTGGCCGGTGGATACTCTAACTTGACCCAGTGTTCAACATCACAAGATAAATTGGAGTTGTGGAGAATTTTGGAAATCGGTTACAGGTCATCTTGGATGTCAGTGGAGCCCATATTGAAAATGTTTTCCAAAATTTACTGATCACAAAAGCACAAAAAATTTCCGACTTATGTAGTTTCGAAACAAAATTCAATGAAAACGGTAATTATAGACGAGATGTCGCTGAGTCAATGATTCAATTGAATGAACGACTCCTGTTGCTAGGCGACTCGCTCAGAATTAAATAGTTTACTTAAAGCAACGATTCTTGTTGCTAGGTGACACTCAGAATTAAATAGTTCACTTTAGTGAACGATTCTTTGGTGACTGCTGTAATCAAAGATGATTTGCTTATTGTTTATTACACGCACATGATGTAAATAGTGGGGTATCGGGGCTGCAAGCCCCGATGATGATCCGACGTGTAGCACATGATGTAAAAAGCGGGGTATCGGGGCTGCAAGCCCCGATGATGATCCGACGTGTAGCACATGATGTAAAAAGCGGGGTATCGGGGCTGCAAGCCCCGATGATGATCTGACATGTAGCACATGATGTAAAAAGCGGGGTATCGGGGCTGCAAGCCCCGATGATGATCCGACGTGTAGCACATGATGTAAAAACCAGGGTATCGGGGCTGCAAGCCCCGATGATGATCTGACATGTAGCACTTACAACTTACTTACAAATGGCTTTTAAGGAACCCGAAGGTTCATTGCCGCCCTCACATAAGCCCGCCAGCGGTCCCTATCCTGTGCAAGATTAATCCAGTCTCTATCATCATACCCCACCTCCCTCAAATCCATTTTAATATTATCCTCCCATCTACGTCTCGGCCTCCCTAAAGGTCTTTTTCCCTCCGGTCTCCCAACTAACACTCTATATGCATTTCTGGATTCGCCCATACGTGCTACATGCCCTGCCCATCTCAAACGTCTGGATTTCAAGTTCCTAATTATGTCAGGTGAAGAATACAATGCGTGCAGTTCTGTGTTGTGTAACTTTCTCCATTCTCCTGTAACTTCATCCCGCTTAGCCCCAAATATTTTCCTAAGCACCTTATTCTCAAACATCCTTAACCTATGTTCCTCTCTCAGAGTGAGAGTCCAAGTTTCACAGCCATATAGAACAACCGGTAATATAACTGTTTTATAAATTCTAACTTTCAGATTTTTGGACAGCAGACTGGATGATAAGAGCTTCTCAACCGAATAATAACAGGCATTTCCCATATTTATTCTGCGTTTAATTTCCTCCCGAGTGTCATTTACATTTGTTACTGTTGCTCCAAGATATTTGAATTTTTCCACCTCTTCGAAGGATAAATCTCCAATATTTATATTTCCATTTCGTACAATATTCCCGTCACGAGACATAATCATATACTTTGTCTTTTCGGGATTTACTTCCAAACCGATCGCTTTACTTGCTTCAAGTAAAATTTCCGTGTTTTCCCTAATCGTTTGTGTATTTTCTCCTAACATATTCACGTCATCTGCATAGACAAGAAGCTGATGTAGCCCGTTCAATTCCAAACCCTGCCTGTTATCCTGAACTTTCCTAATGGCATATTCTAAAGCGAAGTTAAAAAGTAAAGGTGATAGTGCATCTCCCTGCTTTAGCCCGCAGTGAATTGGAAAAGGATCAGATAGAAACTGACCTATACGGACTCTGCTGTATGTTTCACTGAGACACATTTTAATTAATCGAACTAGTTTCTTGGGAATACCAAATTCAATAAGAATATCATATAATACTTCCCTCTTAACCGAGTCATATGCCTTTTTGAAATCTATGAATAACTGATGTACTGTACCCTTATACTCCCATTTTTTCTCCATTATCTGCCGAATACAAAAAATCTGATCCATAGTCGATCTATTACGCCGAAAACCGCACTGATGATCCCCAATAATTTCATCTACGTACGGAGTTAATCTCCTCAAAAGAATATTGGACAAAATTTTGTACGACGTCAACAAAAGTGATATTTCTCGAAAGTTACCACAGTTCGTTTTGTCCCCCTTTTTAAAAATAGGTACAATTATGGACTCCTTCCATTGTTCTGGTACAATTTCCTTTTCCCAAATAGCAAGTACAAGTTTATAAATTTCGCTATATAATGCACTTCCACCCTCTTGTATTAATTCTGCTGGAATTTGATCGATACCTGGAGACTTGTACTTTTTCAGATTTTCTATCGCAATTTCGACTTCTGAAATCGTGGGTTCGGGTATAAATGGCTCAGCAGTTTGTATTTCAATATCGTCCCGATCATTTCTATTTGGCCTATGTACATTTAGTAGTTGCGCAAAATAGTTTTTCCATCTGTTTAGGATTGATGAGTCTGCAAGCAAGTCACCATTCTCATCCTTGATCACGTTTACCCTTGACTGATATCCGTTCTTAAATTCCTTTATACCCTTATATAAATCTCGAATGTTTTTATTCTTACTATTTGTTTTTACCTCATTCAGTTTTTCCTTCAAGTAACCTCTCTTTTTATTCCTAAGTGTACGACTTGCTTCCCGTCTTTCATTGAAATAATTATCTCTATTCTCCTCAACTGGATCCTGTAAGAATTTCAATTTTGCCTGTTTCCTTCTTTCTACTACCATGCAACAATCTTCATCAAACCACGGTTTCTTTTTCTTAGTTTCATAATAACCTATGCTCTGCTCAGCTGCAATTTTGATACTATCTCTGATATTTTCCCACACGCTATTAACATCTAATTCTTTCTCAACTTCGTCGGAACTTTCTAAAGTGGCAAACCTATTCGAAATTTCGACCTGATAATTTTGCTTAGCTTCCTCGTCCTTTAATTTCAAAATATTGAATTTAGTAATATTAACTTGTTGCTCTACTCGCTTGGCTACTGATAATCTTTCTCTTAATTCTCCAATCACCAAATAATGGTCAGAATTACAGTCTGCACCTCTGAAAGTTCGAATATCTACTATACTAGTATGTCTCCGTTTATCTATCAAGACGTGATCTATTTGGTTGTGTGTCAATCCATCTGGAGAAGTCCAAGTATATTTATGTATATCCTTATGGGGGAATGTTGTACTTTTGACAATTAAATTTTTCGATGTGGCAAAGTTGACTAATCTAACTCCATTGTCACTACTAATTGCGTGTAGGCTCTCTTTTCCAATAGTTGGTCTAAAAATATCCTCCCGTCCTACTTTAGCGTTGAAATCCCCCAATAAAATTTTCATATGATATCTAGGGAACTGATCAAAAGTATGTTCCAATTCCTCATAGAAGCTATCCTTTATATAGTCGTCTTTCTCTTCTGTAGGGGCGTGAGCATTTATAACTATGATGTCGCACCATCTACCCTTAAGTACTAAATATGATAACCTGTCACTGATAAATTCGACCTTTTTTACTGCTGATTTTATTCTTTTATGTACAAAGAATCCTGTTCCTAATTGGTGATTATTGTTTCCTTCCCCATAATACAACAAGTAATCTCCTATTTGTGATATGCCATTCCCATCTAACCTAACCTCTTGTACTCCCACAAAGTCTATTCCATATCTAGCTAGTTCTTTTGCTACTAATGTTACCCCTCCTGTTCTATAAAGACTAGTTACGTTCCAAGTGCCAAATCTCAAAACCTTATTCCTTTGCTGTGGTCGTGCCAGAGAATCAGTCCTATTCCGAGGCTTACTGTAGGAATTCGTAACAAGCTGTTTTTTACGGTGATGGGTTGTTAGCCCTTCGCCCAACCCCCAAGCTGGAGGACCACCCCTTATCGGCTGTCCACGACTGCTTATTCAATATATTCGCAGCTACCCTCCATATCTGGAGGCCGTCTCCTCTATCCGCAACCTGAGGACGCGCCATGCCGCTGACATGTAGCACATGATGTAAAAAGCGGGGTATCGGGGCTGCAAGCCCCGATGATGATCCGACGTGTAGCACATGATGTAAAAACCAGGGTATCGGGGCTGCAAGCCTCGATGATGATCTGACATGTAGCACATGATGTAAAAAGCGGGGTATCGGGGCTGCAAGCCCCGATGATGATCCGACGTGTAGCACATGATGAAAAAAGCGGGGTATCGGGGCTGCAAGCCACGATGATGATCCGACGTGTAGCACATGATGTAAAAAGCGGGGTATCGGGGCTGCAAGCCCCGATGATGATCCGACGTGTAGCACATGATGTAAAAACCAGGGTATCGGGGCTGCAAGCCCCGATGATGATCTGACATGTAGCACATGATGTAAAAAGCGGGGTATCGGGGCTGCAAGCCCCGATGATGATCCGACGTGTAGCATATGATGAAAAAAGCGGGGTATCGGGGCTGCAAGCCCCGATGATGATCCGACGTGTAGCACATGATGTAAAAAGCGGGGTATCGGGGCTGCAAGCCCCGATGATGATCCGACGTGTAGCACATGATGTAAAAAGCGGGGTATCGGGGCTGCAAGCCCCGATGATGATCCGACGTGTAGCACATGATGTAAAAAGCGGGGTATCGGGGCTGCAAGCCCCGATGATGATCCGACGTGTAGCACATGATGTAAAAACCAGGGTATCGGGGCTGCAAGCCCCGATGATGATCTGACATGTAGCACATGATGTAAAAAGCGGGGTATCGGGGCTGCAAGCCCCGATGATGGTCCGACGTGTAGCATATGATGAAAAAAGCGGGGTATCGGGGCTGCAAGCCCCGATGATGATCCGACGTGTAGCACATGATGTAAAAAGCGGGATATCGGGGCTGCAAGCCCCGATGATGATCCGACGTGTAGCACATGATGTAAAAAGCGGGGTATCGTGGCTGCAAGCCCCGATGATGATGACGTGTAGCACATGTTGAAAAAAGCGGGGTATCGGGGCTGCAAGCCCCGATGATGATGCGACGTGTAGCACATGATGTAAAAACCAGGGTATCGGGGCTGCAAGCCCCGATTACAAGCCCCGATGATGATCCGACGTGTAGCACATTATGTAAAAAGCGGGGTATCGGGGCTGCAAGCCCCGATGATGATCCGACGTGTAGCACATGATGTAAAAAGCGGGGTATCGGGGCTGCAAGCGCCGATGATGATCTGACATGTAGCACATGATGTAAAAAGCGGGGTATCGGGGCTGCAAGCCCCGATGATGATCCGACGTGTAGCACATGATGAAAAAAGCGGGGTATCGGGGCTGCAAGCCCCGATGATGATCCGACGTGTAGCACATGATGTAAAAAGCGGGGTATCGGGGCTGCAAGCCCCGATGATGATCCGACGTGTAGCACATGATGTAAAAAGCGGGGTATCGGGGCTGCAAGTCCCGATGATGATGACGTGTAGCACATGATGAAAAAAGCGGGGTATCGAGGCTGCAAGCTCCGATGATGATCCGACGTGTAGCACATGATGGAAAAAGCGGGGTATCGGGTGGAGGTTGGGGTTTTGGATGGCTCGCAAGCAACAAGTTATACTAAATATATTTTTAGGATTAGTGTAAAACTGGCATATGTCTCCTATAGTGGGCGGGACATAAGTGACATTCACCTAATTGAACACTTCTTTAACTGAACACTTCTCACTATCATTGTTCTCATTGTAATACGAAGCTAGGTAACACGCTCAGAATTAAACTACCAATAGTTCATATAAATGAGTGATTCCTTAGTGACCGCTGTATAGTTCACTAGGTATACTATTGACTATTAACTGAAGACTTCCTACAATTATTGTTCGTATTATAATACGTAACACTGTATAGTTCGCCAAGTTTTTATTTCAATAATTGAACACTTCCTAAAAAAAAACATTGCTCGTATGACACTATCACTCATTGCTGAGGAATGTAGTCTTTAGGTTTTAATCCTTCTATTCCGTACCCTGGATATGTGTCGTGGATATGCTGTAAAAACTGCGGAAACATTTCACTGGGTGTAGTCATTCCTTTAAGTTTCTGTTATTCACGAAAAAAGAACTCAAACACGTATAAATGATCATTTTCACTTTCCCTGCCTTCTCTTTTTAAAACCGATTTCAGCGTTTTCCACATTCGTTCTACTTTTTGGGTGTGCACAGAACGATCATCTTCACGTACAAATTCTATCGAGTGATTCACAACTTCATGGATATATCCTTCATCTTTCAAATCACTGTAAGACTTCCAACCATCTGTCATAATTTTAGTATGTGGTTTGATGAATGACTTAATTATGGGTATCAAGGTATTTTTATCTCTGTTTTCCACTTTCAATACAAACGATTCTTTCGTCTCTCTATCGATACCTCCAAAAACCCATACGCTATTTTTCTCGTTTTTGAGAAGTCTGCCCCTTTCATATTTTCTGGTGTAGACATGTGTTTCATCTAATTCCACGATGTGTCCTTCTCCTCCTATGGGTTTGGTATTTTGTGTAATTATAACATAACATATTTCTCTGCAGAAACAGAAATAATCTAGTGCAGTACTGAAGTGAACTTCTGCCTCTGAAGCAGCTATCTGAAGAGTTGTTTGAAGCAACCACATATAAATAAGAACCAAGCTTTGACGTATAGTTATTTTTGTGTTTTCTAACCATGTGTTGTGGGTTATAGACGTTTCTGTTTACACTTTTTACACTTCAAACAGAATGAATAGTTTGAGTATTTTGCCCTTCTCTGCCAATTCACACTATCACTTGATTTGCAACTCACACATTTCTTTGCACTTTTGTCAGGTATTAGTTTATACGACATGGCGAAATCAATCTCTTCTTCTTCACTGCTCAAATTACTGAAAAGTTTTCTCAAATTACAATTATTTTTACTTTCCATGGCTAATGCAATAAATTGTTATTACTGTCGTTACGTCGTAGTATCTTGAAAATGGCGCTTGAACCAACAATGCTTGTTTATCAGGTTGCTTTGGAAATGTGACGTCATAGATAATGTACGTCAATGTTGTCCTCTTTATGCATATTTTTCCAGCTTTTCTTTTGCTATAAACAAGTAAATTATTGTTTTTTAAACGTCAGGAATAATTTAGATTACGTAAATTTGCTTTATCTGTTTTATTTATTTTCTTTAATCCTACCCTAAACATAAGATACCTATTTTAAACTTTATTTCACAACTTAGCTCTTTAGCCGAGTGTGTTAAGGCGAGGTATTATGGTGTCAAAGGTCCCAGGAACGAACCCCATCCTAACCGCCAAGGTAATTAAAATTGGATTTGTATGATATAGTAGTATAGTTTGAGATATGTAGAATTACGTGACACAATAGATGTAGTAGTAAAATACAGACGTGGACAAATTATTAGACTAAAACGTTTTTCTTGGAAACATAATATAATTCGTCATATCAACTATCAGTATAATTCACAGAATCTCTATTGTTGTAAATATGATTGTTTACATCTTTTGGTATATTTTTTCAACGGTTAAGTATATTTTGTCTGGCTGTGTTGGTACTACTTTCGTTTTAATTATAAACTGCATAAGATATTCAACAGCCTGTTGTCCCACGCCCTGCAAGAAGACCGGACATGAACGAAATTGAAAATCTGTGATCTATACTGAAGAAGAAAGTGAACAAAAAGAGGCTTACAACAAAACATGGACTCACTTAAGCACTGTCTGATATCTGGCTACATGATGCTGATATTCAAAGAAAGTGTCACACTTTGGTTTCCAGCATCCCTGACAAAATCAACGTGTTAATAAAGAATAAGGGAATGTTCACAAAATATTAGTAACCGCATGACTCAATTTTCTGTTCATTATATCTGTGCAAAATACATCTTTGTTCATTATTTCTGCCGATAAATACAGCTTTGTTGCACATATAATTAATATAGTCTAATAATTTGTCCACGTCTGTAAAAGTAGACACATGTATAGGAGAGAAGTGGTACAATAAGAGGTAGGGACATCTAGGAGAGAGAAGTTGAAGAGAAAACAGAAGAAGGGCAGACGTGCAGGAAAAAGCCTTAAAATTATTTTAATTCAATTCAAAAGAATTGAATCAAGAACTAATTCAATTGAATCATTGACTCAGCGACATCTCGTCTATAATTGCCATGAAAACTAGTGCGTTTTTTTTTTTTTCAAAGACCCTGTACATAATGCACAATATTGAAAATAGTTAACACACAAGACTCGTATTTATCAGGCATTCCTGTGGTTACATTACAGTTAAGAAGTGAACAGGTGCTGTGTACGTTGTCAGCTAGCTTTGTGAGAGTTTCATTGTCTTGAACAATATATGTGAGTACTGAACTAGCAGGCAGACTGTAAATCATCTCACCAGAAAATTGTTGCAATTTGTGTCACTTACTTTATTACTTTTCTAAATAGACAACACTGCAATTCATGCCTCCTAACAGTTTTAAAAGCATTCATGTAATATGCTTCATTGTGCTGGAATTAGTTTCATTTCAACACCTTTCATGCCTTCAGGACACCATCGATAATTTGTGTCACCTATGACTTGTCTTATGTTGACATCATTTACAACAACAATCACCATGACAACGCTGGATTTTACGTCATGCATCCGGTAGCCACGAAAATCTGCACTTCCGAAATAGTAATAAATTATTAATAACGTTTTCGACTGTAGGTTGACTTGTAAATTCTCTTGTGTGGGGTTTTCAAACGCTTCTGTACACTGGACTGCAAAAGAAATGCCGATACGAAATTATATCGTTTTCCGAGGACTTCAGCAAACATGGCGCGGTGGAAAGCTATTTTCCTGAGATTAGTTTTTTAAAAACATATAAATACGACTTTTATAACATGTTCACGTTATTATTTAATATGAATTGATTTAGAATTATTCATATACTATTATTTTACAACATTAATAAGAATACTACACGAAAATAGCGAAACTGCAGATTATATGGTATTCCACAGCCTTCCTTATTATCCATGGATACTGTCATTGTTACAATCGATATATACGGTCAGTTACGTTTCATATTGTATTAACAAAAACAAACGTAGGGTAAAGGTTGGTAAAATTGTGATACGAGTAATATTGTGATAGTTCATTTTGAGAATTTATTACAATTTTATTGAGCGAGAGAAGGACCGATTTTGTACAGCAACTTGTCCACGAACATTCCCTTAATACGTTGACACAAAAAACCGATCTTCCTCTCGCTCAGTAAAATTGTAATAAATTCTCAAAGAGGACTATCACAATATTACCAACCTTTACCCTATCATTTTTATTACAAATATAAAATTTTATTTTAAATACAGAAACAGAACTTAAAATTGAATCTAACTGAAACATTTATATAGGGCTGAGGAATGGGTAAGACAACGAGAAATTTAAATAGATAGATCGGAAAATTTGATTTCTTGTAAGTAAATTTACCGGTTACTATTTTAAAAACTGAAGCGAGAGGGAACTAAACTAATTGGCTGAAGAAAATGTTCGTAATACGGCAAAAGGAGATTTTTAAACCATTAATTAGATTTATATAATGTAAAATAATTTTTTCTTATTTCCTGTGTTCACATAATATTTAATTAAAATTAAATCGAAAAGTTCAAAAATAATATTTTTAATTTCGTTCCTTACTTTAACGTAAAATAAGCATATAGTATTTTTATTTTTTGTTTAGAATTGTAAATGTTTCAAAATTTTGTTTTTATAACGTGAAATAAGCATCATTGTTATTTACGATGTCTAGAATATTCAACTCAGATGGGAGTATAGAAATATTTCTCAATCTTTTCACTTTAGTTTGAAAGAAGCGCGACTGGCTGTTTCAAACTGATATCTCCTTCTGAAGATTGTCTGTTAGTTCCTCAGACGTGTAGTGGTGATCATTCGCTTCATCACAAATTAAATATAAAAATCGCTCTCTGTCAAATCGTAGGAACAGAATTTTGTAAGAAGGTAGCATATAGACATTCGTGTCTGAGAAAAATCGAGGTAGGCTATATCAGAAATATAGCTGCATGTTTTATTGTTGTTAAGGTAAACGCCAGCAGTGACAACGCCTTCTACAGTCGATACCAGCCACAACAGACGCAGCCTATACTGTCCACTCATTCATTCATTCATTTATTTTATTCCATAGATCTTACATGAGCAATGAAGCTTTAAGATGTGGAACATGTCAATATTTTACAATATTACAATTACAATTTTTACAAATTTTTATAGTTTTACAATTTAGTAATTTTCTACAATTTTTACAATTTTGTACTTTTTTTTTTTTTTGGCGAGATGTAGTGAGATGAGATGAGGTCCGAGGATTCGCCAAAATATTACCCGGCATTTGCCTTTTCGGTGGGGGAAACCTCGGAAAAACCCAACCAGGTAATCAAATCAAAGGGGGTAATCAAATCAAAATTCACAACGTTGAGCATTGCTTTTAGGCACACCAATCGATTCGTCTTGATGTCCTCTACCATCCTGATGCTCTTTCATTGATTTCATCTTGACTTTTTTAAATTCTGTCGCCAAATTTCACGTTACACGTGCACCTTTCGCTGTTTTAAATGTCACCGTACAGCAGTCTATTTCTCTCTCTTTGTTATTTATACTCGCTTTAACATCTTTGGTCATATCGCAAGTTAATCTTTTGGTTGAAATCCGAAGGCCTGTGTACTATTGTTGAGACTGGTTCTATTGTTGTGAACTAGATGGCGACTGTATATGTATTACTGATTTTTTATGAATATGGTTTCGGTGCTGAATAAGGCCGTGATATTCAGGGATGTTGTGGCCCGAATTTCTTGGCATTTGCCTTACGGTTAAGGAAAAACTTCAAGCAGGAAATTCAACCCGACAGGTAATCGAACCCGGGCCTCTGCGTAAGGGACCAGCATGCGGCCCCTACACCACAGAGTGGTCTGCAGTCTATTATGCCTTAAAGAGCTCTTCATTTCCTTTCAAATGACACCTAAATCATCAAAATACGTCCACTCAATCTGAAGTTACAGCTGATAATAAAACAAAACGACGCTGCAATCGCCGCCATTTTGTTTTCACTCGCTGCACTGTGATGACGTTACTAGAGGATGTGATTGTTACGTTACCTCGTGTATAATTATATCACACTCTAGTATATACAATCACGAAGCTTGAGTTGTTGGGTACTAGCACAGTCTACTATATACAGTCACGAAGCTAGAGTTTTGAGGATGCTAGAAACAATAGACTGTGCCGGTACCAGTAGCGGCCCGCAGTTACAAAGGTTGGCAGTTCTGCATGAAAAATAGTGTATTTACCAAACGCATGCTGTTTATTGCATCCAAATCGGATGACGCGTTTAATTACAGCCCTTTCTCGAAGTTGACTGTGCACCCGAAATTGTACTCCAACCATCCGTGCGCTACACCTCCCCCACCTGGTACAACTAGTCACGTAGTGGAGATGTGCCCCACAAGCTTTTCTAGTTTTTAAGTCAAATTAACTAAATTCTTCATTCCGGTGTTTGTCCATGTATTTGCTCCTCTAAACAGAATACACGGGTGGGGAAGAAAGCGTTTTCATGAGCGCAGAAAAAAACCAATCGTTTCCATTACACATTTCGGTATTAAAATGACTAGTAGGCTACATGATTTCGTCGACTTTTTCCAGAAATTTTAATATTTAAATTTTGTGTAGGACGTCTTAATTTCCTAAGTTAACATGCAATTTCTCTTTTAATTTCGAAAAGGGTTGGTCGATTAGGTTTTCATTTCATTCATTTTTAATATAAAATATTTCCTTAGACACGCTGACTAATCACATCACACCACCCACAGTACTATAACACACTGGAACTGTAATGATGTACAGTAGTCCAGAAGCCTATGTGTTCTAACGCAGGTCATAAAGAGATGAGGGTGTTGACGGTTCTTTTGTATATTCGGAGAGAGCTGCTTCGGTTGCAGCTCTAATGCAGTCTTATGGGACGGTGAAGAAAACCAGTTTTCTGCTGCCGACTACCCTACGTTGAGCTTCAGGAACTGCCGATCACAGATTATAGCACATTATAGCTAAAATTCTCGAGCAGTTCAAGGCTCCTACAGACAGTAAAATCTCGAATCGAAGGAGAATGAATTGGAAAAATACATTAAACAATGAACTAGATTACATAAAAGCACGTTTTTCATTTTTAATTTTACAGGTCCATTTAAATGGCAGTTCTGCAGCTCTGCAGTTCTTATTGTAGAGCCGTCCCAGGCCGGTACTATTTCGCATTGTCTGTAATGAGGCGATATTAGCGATCCTAGTGGTGAGCAACTATCTAATGTTTGCATATTTACTACGTATTTAGCTTCGTGACTGTATATACTAGACTGTGGTACTAGAACAATAGACTGTGCAGGTACTATTTCTCATTGTCTGTGATGAGGCGATAGTAGCGATCCTAGTGGTTAGCAATTATCTATGGATGCATATTTCCTAGGCATAGAGCTTCGTGACTGTATATACTAGACTGTGGTTATATTCATCCTCTACATCGGTGGTCGTGAGCACTCAATGAAATGGATAGAGTGCATGGAGGGTAAGGAAATGTGCTCCTTCGTGCACAAGGGATAGAGAGAGAGCATAGAGTCTACAAAGGACTTGTAGCCAGCGAAATTGCTGAAAATTGTGAAATGATGAATAGCAATAAATTCAGCGGCATTGTGAAACATGTTACTAAAATTTTTGTAAATGTTTATGCACATCTCTGTTTGTAGCTACTGTACGTAGTCACAATACTTGTAAGTGTAAACGGTGACATTATTGTGCCTTCTTCTATAAGCAATACTATTGTATGACACACAATATTCATACCGGGAATCCTTGTTAACTTATTAGTACTGTAAGTAACAATATGCATATAAGGAATGATTTCAGAGAAAGTGCTATCACTGCAATAAAATAGGACATCCATTTCAATAATGAAAATATAAAGAAAAGTGGCGTAATTAAAAATCCTGATTTTTCACAACCATCCAAAGTCGTTTTTAATTCTACAGAAAAAGTTAATTTTGTCAGTTCCAGTGTTCTTCCTTGCGGCCGTCGAAGTTTGTACATTGAATACTGCATTTTCTTTGGCAGTGTTCAGTGTTCGTAAAGTGACTATTTACTTTTTAACGCACTGATAACTGTGGTAAAATGTAACTTTATGCACTATCCTACACGGAACTGGATAGCCAGGAAATTTATGTCTGAAGTTTTCCCTTGCTCTGCAACACGATTTCTTTTCTGTCTGTACATTTCCAAAATGTATACATGTTCATGCACTGAATGTATAATAACCATTGCAAAACAACACAACGTAATAAACTGCACTTATTTTTAGCTGTTTCAGCCAAGTTTCACATGATTGTTAACAATGAAGATGATAACAATGGCGATGGTGGTGGTGATTGTCATTTAATTTATTTACAGTCAACAGAAATTTACTTTCTGAACACGTCCCATTCTGTGCACACTTCTATTAATAACAATAGGTAAATCAATCATTGTAGGATAGGTATAAATATTACATACTTACAGCAATGATGTAAGAAGTAAGTTGAAAGAGAAATCCACAAGAAGCTACTGGTCAAAAGTCGGGTTCGATTTCTGGCAGGTTCAGGAATCTTCGTGTAAAATTTCTACCTTACGTCCAAGAGAGATGGCGGTACACAACTTCGAATCACTAGATTGTGCACCGATATGGCTGGATAAAACCCAAATCTCTGCAGTGCATATGAAGAGAAGGCATAATATATGTCACTGCAGACAGTGATTTGTCCGTCAGATGGAGACGTTAAGCCTGGCGGCCCCCTTGGTGCTATTCGACAGGAGTAGGCTATGTGTCAACACCAGGTTTCCCCTTCTCCCTTCCTCATCATCATCCCTACATTACACTTACACGAACACTTACTCTAGTACATGACATAACTCTCCACAGATACACATCATGCACAGCGTGGCCCAGCAAAGTGGTGTGCAACTTGAAAAATGTCAACAACTTATCGGATTGGTACAAAAACAAGTTTTGTTACAGTGATCACATTATAATTCTTGAAAGTATCAACGAATATTTTCGATTTTATAAGAAATCAACATCAGATGGAAGCAATATATTAGACAAGTTGAACATACGTGAAACACAGAATATAAAATGCATACATAATAAATAAAATAATAAGAAAACTATCATGTGTCAGAACATTAAAAACAACTTATAAAAATTCAGTGATGGCATGTATTCAAGTAATGCATATGTAAATGTAAAATATGTGTATGCTAGAAATTATCCCATAGAACTTCAGTTCTCAACTACCATAAAATATGGCATTTTAAATTTTAACTTCTAGCATACACATATTTTACGTTTACATTCTAGTAACTTTAACAATCCAAAGGATATACATCCATATGCATCACTTGAATACATGCCATCATTGAATTTTTATAAGTTGTTTTTAATGTTCTGACACATGATAGTTTTCTTACTATTTTATTTATTATGTATGCATTTTATATACTGTATTTCACTTATGTTCAACTTGTCTAATATATTGCTTCCACCTGATGATGATTTCTTGCTAAATCGAAAATATTCGTGGATACTATCAAGACTATTGTAACAAAACTTGTTTTTGTACCAATCTGATAAGTTGTTGACTGAAATTGTAATATAATAATTCTTTTATCATAAATGTATCATTCAACTTTTCTGAACTTTAACCTCAACATGACTTTTTAACTTGAAAATGGTTCACAGTCCTGCCATCTATCCGCAATATGCGGAACTCGAATTACGCAAGTGAAGTGGGTAAGTACTGTATATACTACGCGACCAAGGTGGGACCCGTCGTGGCAGAATGAGGAAGTTCGTGCTCGCTGCATATGTTTACTGCTGGAGTGTCGTCACATCCAATGCCTAACATTTCAAACCAGTCACAATGCCGCATGTAGGAAGTCGTGTGTTTCGTAGCCATTATTTATAATGGCATAAAGTTTTTTGATGAAGAAAAGAGAACTAGTTTATTCTTACCTCTATCAAAGACAACAGCTATTGTGAAGTTAAACAAAGAAACAATTAGTAGGATTAGAAAGGACAAGGGTTTAGAAATATTGACACCAAACAAAGTTAGACGACCTCCTGCAAATAAGGTTGAATTAGACGACATGGACAAATGTATCATAAGAAGAGAAGTTCATAAATACTGTATTATATTCTCTACAAAGAGCTTTCAACATTAGGAAATTTGTATAAATTTTGTAAGAGAGAGATAGGTTTTAAAGGGTGCAAGGAAACTTTAAGAAAACTCATACTATCCATAGCGTTTGCATTAAAAAAATGTGAAGATAAAAGGAAATATCTAATAGAACGCTCTGATATAGTAGCCCGTTATTTACCTGAACGAAATATGGTTCCATACCCACAAGTGTTGGCAAGACGTAAATGTGTCAGGAGTTTATACAAATGGCAGTGCAGGTCAACGACTTATAGTAGCCCATGCTGGTGGTAGTGATGGTTTTATACCGGGTGCTTTCCTCATATATATGATGTCCGGAGTCCGGCCACTTTAAAATTTTATGGCAAGAAATGTATATCAAATGCAATATTGTATAAAATACAGTACCTAACTTTAGTTTACGTTACTTTCGATTCATGTTCCCTCCTTTACGAACACCGATGTTGTGGTGTGTTTTCTGAATAGATTCCTATTTGTGTAAATATGATAAAATAAAACTAAACAATAAAGTTAACTATATATACGAACATATAACGTATAAAGCATGTAAATAATAATGAAACAAGAGCGCAGTTCAGCATGTCCTTCATTTTGCATCTGATGCGGACTTTACAACACGGCCTATGTTGTGAAGCGAATCGCAGCACCACCAAACAAAACGGTTTCCGCCTTGGTTGCGTAGTATACACACACACACACACACACACACACACACACACACACACACACACACACACACACACACACACACACATACAAACGCAGTTGGTGAAAAAAAATGGAAGAAGACGTGCTAGAATAACCTGGCATGATCTTTATTACTCGTCTCTCATCAAACTAAAATGCCTTGAAGCTATACACAAAGAGTTTTAATCCTTTACATAGATACATGGAAAATAACTATTTACATAATCTTTGTTAACATACTATTCAAATCTTACACTACTAACTGTACGCTAAATTCAAAAAGCTTCTGAAAATTATGTGATCACTTTGGATATATATTTATAAAGACAATTTACAATAAGTCAAACTTATTGTCTTAGTCTGTTTAATTTTTTAATCAGATTTAATTTAAGTAAATAATAAAAAATACATGAATCCAGAAAATATATCTTTGACTCATTTGGAGTGGGACTATCTACCATTTCTTGAAACCGCGGTGCACACATCATGCACTTGACTTCTTAAGATTCCACTTGTGGCATTTCTAACCTAATGTTTTCTTCATAAGCTATCACATTTCTAGTTACAACTGTATAACATTGTAATAAAAAAACAGAAGTTACATCTGAATTAGTAAATAGGAGATATTTTTTATAACTTGCACTTATTTTATTTACAGTCATTTCGTCTCCTCTTTCCATTAAACATGTGATTGAATAAAAGACACAGAAAGCAAAATCACCGAAAGTGTTAACAGCTGAAGAAAGTAAAAAAATTATTTAGTATGCGATTTCTTTTAAAATCATCTTTATCTTTTAAATAAATGAGTTCTTTCGAGTAAAAACAAAGTATAAAAATAAAACTCAAACTTTTATACATTAAGGTATCAATGTAGAATATTTTGGAGCAAAAGTCCTCAAATCTCTTCCGGAAAAACTGGCGTGTAATATCCCTACAATACGGATGATTGAATATGCTCCAATATTACAAATTCTTTATGGAAAATATATATCACAAATATATTTTTTGTTACATACAACATAGAAATCATCATGAAAGACATGTTCCTACACATTTTGGCCAAGGGAATGATTCTACTACTCAGAGATATGATGTCAATTCCTAAGTTGCGATGTGTAATCAAACTTCAAAAAACTATTGTGTAATATATAGGTCGATACATCGAAACGTCTGTGAAAAACTTGTGTAGAAAACCTTAACAGTGAACAGCTACCTCTATGGTATTTAAAATCTGAAAATACCAATAAAATATGCTTCAACAAATAAAAAATAATAGTAAAAGCACTTTTAAATGTACATGTTTCAATGACTTTTACAACATAAACATTGTAACTCTAAATACTTAAACATTTAGTAACATAAATATTAACAAGTAAGCTATAAAATCAGAAAACAAGGAATATATCAAATTATGGTTAATTAGCTAGCTACCCTTAATCTCAAAGCTTCTTGATAGCCGGCAAGAAAATAACTATAATTTGTTCCGTGCTAGAAAATTATCCACGGATATGTCACACAGATTGGGTGCAATAAGCTCTTTTAATATGTATTAAATGTCTGTCCCTCACAGGGGCAGGATGCAGCCTGAGATGCGACATTAAGGGGAATTGGACGTTATCGCATGCAAAGTAATGGTAAAAATAGCCTATCTTCAAGCAGTCATAGATGTAATACTATTTATCACAGCTATTTCATTTTTTTTAGTGATATATGTATACACATTAAACTTTAAAATGAAAAAAGAATGGTTAATCTAGTATAAATCTTACTCTTAAATTAATTTTTGAATTTAAACATATGTTTTATATAAATTCACTACATACCTGTGATTAGGTACACTCTATTCACTTATCATAGCACACATTGAATTAAAATTTTGGCCACTTACTGCTAACAGATACTAAAACATACCCTACTAAAATTATTAAAATATCTGTAATATTATGGGCATAGGGCTTATACTAATCTTCAATTTTTTTTTTAATTTATTGACGGTGATGATTACTATAAGCCCTATGCCCATAATATTACAGATATATGAATAATTTTAGTAGGGTATGTTTTAGTATCTATTAGCAGTAAGTGGTCAAATTTTCAAGTCAATATGTGTTATAATAAGTGAATAGAGTGTACCTAATCACAGACATGTAGTGAATTTAAAAAAAAAAAATTGTGCTTAATTAAAAAAATTAATTTAAGGAAACAGATTTACTCTAGAGTCACCATTCTTTTTCATTTTAAAGCTTAATATGTATACACACATAGCTAACAAAAATGAAAGACCACTGATAAATAGTAGACTATTATATTTATGACTGCTAGAAGATAGGCTATTTTTACCATTATTTTGCATGCGATAATGACCAACTCCCCTTAACAAAATTATAGATTCTTCAGAACTCCAAAACATCTACATTATAGGATTTGACAACTTGCTTCTTTTTAAGGAATGTTTCTATAAAGATGTTCTCATGTTGTTCCTTGTCTATGCATCAATTTCACCTCCTCTGCTAACAGCTTCTTTTGTAACAGATGTGACATGAACACAGTTTTAGAAGTTAATTTTTAAAAATGTTAATAGTTTTCTTGGATATTCAATTCTCATCTTGTCACCTTTCGGTCTTAGACTCATACGAATTTACATCATTGTTGCTCTCAAGATTTTCATTTTATTATAATTTTTTGCGCTGTAACGGATGTGACAAAATTTGACAACCACCTCAACACTTCATTTTATGTTAGCTTAAAAATCTGTTAATCCTTTTGAATAATTGAAGCATCGGCTGAAACAACGTTATAAGTTACATTTGGTAAAATTTACAGGAGCTGCAAAAATGTGTACGCGTACAACGTTGTTCTTATGAGGGTAGCAAACTTTTGAGTGGACAAATTTCACGTACTGCATTGATGGACAGTTGCAAGCCAAGGAGTATAGCAAAGTAACATGACATACAACATTATTACACGGAAACATGCCGAATGAAAATTTTGTAACTTACAACGTTGTTCCAGCCGACGCTTCAATTACTTGTACCTAAAGGATGACATTAACTGTGTTGATGAGTTCCATTATTGTTTATTTTAATTTAAAAAATAATAATGTTATTTTCTGTAACGGATGTGACACATAACACATGTATTTACCTTATTTTACATGGAAAATTAATACTTCACAAAAATTCGGTGAACATGTTAAGCTATGACATATTCAGACATTTTGCTACACATTATCATCACATATTTATACCAGAGTAAATAATTTTATTTTTAGTTTAAAAAAAAATGGTTGTTTAGCAATAAATAAACAGTAACACCCATCGGTATCCATCATATTGTAGGTTCGAATCTCCCACTTCCATTTTTTCCTTCACTTTAAAATTATTTTACTGCCCAAAAACGTGTTTATTTTTTATTGTCATCACCGTTTCATGGATTCCTTCAGCTTCCATCTCCTGAACTAAATGTTCGCTACCAAGAGAATTAATTCTTTAACTTTAATTTAAATCAAGTTTGAATAAAAGAAATTACGACAACTTTGGACACCGTTTTCTTCCACTCTAAAAGAATTTATTTTTGGACTAGTTCAATATAATGGTTGATCAGCAATAAATAAACAGTATCCATCATATTTTAGGTCCGAATCTCTCACTTCAATTCTTTCCTTGGTTTTAAAATTATTTTACTGTCCAAAAATACATTTTTCTTTATTGTCACCACCGTTTCTTGGTTTCGTTCAGCTTTCATCTCCTGAACTAAATGTTCACTACCAAGAGAATCAAGTTTGATTAAAAGAAATTAAGACAACTCTGGACGCCGTTTCCTTTCACTCTAAAAGAATTTATTTTTGGACTATGCTCGTTTTTGTAAAAGTTGCTTTAAGCAGAAAAAATGAAAATAGACAAATTGAAAATTACATCACGAACATTGGCTTGCAATATTATCCCTTATGCTATGAATACTGTTAACGAATGTATTACAACTGATGCATAGTCAAGGACACCTAAGAAGTAATTCGTATTTTACAAAGATTGCTGGCGAACATGACAATAACTTTGGTGTCCTGGAGTCTGTTTCCCAAGCCCTTTGATTGGGTATAGTTTTCATTAAAACATCGCATTTCCAGACAGCATCTCCCCCTTGTCAGTAATAAAGTACAGACTGCAGACTTGAGCATATAATCAACTACCTATAAATAACAAAGATAAAGAAGATGACAAAGAGAAAAGATTTTACTTACAGGTTAAGTAGTCAAAGTCCTTCCCAAGAAATGCAATAATCTCTAGAGAATGTGTTAGTCATATCTACACAGTAATTCTTCACGGCATCCTGCTATAAGTTCAGATACAACTATGGCTGAGTCTTTCAGTTTTTAGTTCATAATAACAGAATGCAAAAATTGTTCAATTTGTACCATGCCCTCACCACGTTTCTCTTTAAAACGTCCATTGGAAAGAAGACCGACACCAGTTCCTCTACAACGGTTTTTGAAAATGTTATCATCACGTAAAGCAAAAAATGATATGTTACAATCCAAGTGTTTATAAAGCTAATACAAGATTCATCTTCAATATAAACAGCTGCCGTTACTTCACACCGCTCTAGGCTTTGTTCATTATTTATCACATACCTTACGTAACTTAAGAAGCACCAATCCACAAGATTTCAAGACCTCGTCAGTCGCTATGGCTCTCACACAATCATCCTCAGAACATATCACAAACTGTTATCTTCAATTCCCGTTGTTGGTAGAACTGGTAGGAGTTCCCAAATTATCTATATCTCTCTGGGCACGTGAGATTTTGACCTTATCTCGTGGCGTGCCATCTTCCCCCGTCTCCATGGCAAACATCTTCATCTTCTCCTTGAAGCTGAGTTTCTCTGGTAGAGGCCCCGTCCGCGTGGAGAGCAATTTCTGGTGTTGCTGTGCTGCCAGCAGTCTTGTACGAGGATCTCTGTACGGCAGATTTATTCATTAATATCAAACCTTTTCACTGCTGACAATTCATGCGACACTGCTTCACCTTCCTTTCAATAATGTTCATAATATTTAATTATAAAAAACGAAGCTGTGCTAGAAAGAGTGGATGAAGAAATAATAATGTTAAAAATAATAAGAGAAAAAAGGAATTGGCTGGGTCACTGGCTGAGAAGAAACTGTCTGCTGAAAGATAAAAGTTTGGGGTAGAAGAATCAGATTATCAAGAGCATAAGCAAGGAGGGGAGATTACCGGGTTTGAACCCTTCCTCTTGAGCTTTTTGAAAAAAATACATGTTTAGATTTGAGTATATTTATCTCCTATCTCTACCAGGTTAAATAAATAAATACTACTAAATACTACTACTATATTTTTTTCAATAATCGTTTCCACTAAACTGGAGAATTAGCACGGTAACTTTGAACTGTGCCATTACGGTTACGACCAAATTTAACAAAATACACAATGTTGCCAACATAAGAATTTGATTTTGGTTTGTGGTGTCGTTAGAAGGAGAAATTTGTTTCTTACTGAACATTACTGAGAGATAGCACCACTGTTACTCTCATCTATTTCAATGATTTTTTCCTGCACCACTAATATGTTTGGACGACTTTTCTACATAGAAGATTAAGACAGATCTTACAAGCGATCTCCAATTACTAACAGTATGGTCATCAAAATTGTGTGTCCATTTTTTCTCGAACTGAAATCTCTGTCACATTTTCTTTTGTTTCATCACGGCCGATTGGGTTTATCTCGTCGGTATCGACGTTTCTACCCCTCCCTCAATATAATCCCTGTGCTTGGTGCTGCGGCACGTTCGAATTACAACAATGCTATCATTATTATAGAGAGACCTACCGCCTAGTAATAAAATGAAGCTGACACAATATAACTGAAAAGGTTATTTTGACAGTTCTGCAGTGCAGATGTTAAATATTGTGCATTGTCGATTTTAAACTCTGTATTCACCAGTTCGTTCTGACTTCACTGTGAAATGTTCGTTATGTTTTGTGTATTTGTCAATTCATACTTTTAATATAAACTTCACTTTATCGTTCTGGGTTCTTTGATATGTCTAAGCGACCACAAAGCTAAATTTTACAATTTCTTATAAAAAATTCGAGTAGTGATTCTCGTGAGGTTAGAATAACGTGTAAAAAAGGGGGCAGGAAGAGAGCAAGAGGAGCAAGACACACACAAACCTACATTACAAGTACTGAAGGAAAAGCATACTTTGACTTCACTTACTTGTACACCTCCTGAGCTCCTATCACTCCGGGGGTATTTCCAGAGAATGAACCACCATCTGGGCTCTTAGGGGATGCTAGCAAAGTCTCAGCTTCATTAATGAAGTGCTGCAACACAAAACACGCATCTTGTACCTTTCTGGAGAATATACATTCTGTATACAGTCGACTCCCGACAATTCATGTGTGGGTCATTTGCTTCGTGGGTAATTCACAATCCTATTTTGAGGGGTGGGGGGAAAGTAACTTGGTTATTTCGGTTTTTACTACATTTATGCTCTCTCCGTATCTCTTAAAAAATCTGAGATCTAAAAATTACAAAAAAAAAAAAAAAAAATGAACTATCCTCCAAGAAACAAAGAAAAGATGACAGATTTTTTTTTGTTAAACTAATATGTCATGATTAGAGCCCGGATGTGTTTAGGCATTTATAATAGTTAAAATAGACAGGCAAAAAAGGCAATTAAAAAAAAAAAAAGGCGCAATAATCTTTGAAAAAGGCATTATAAATTTTAAGAAGGCACAATATATTTTAGCAATAAATTTAAATTATATCAACATAACTAAATATTTACTTCGTAGGTGACACATGTTGACTTATAAAATACTTTTTTTCGTGATTCATTGTCTTTTCACAAATCTTACATAAGAAAACTGTTCCATCGGTTGAAAACACATGGGCACCACATTCAATAACATAAGCATGAAGTTTACTTTTCAATGGTTTACTGAATTTAGGCATTCTAGCTAACCGATCTTATACCTTCTGTTACCCGACAATAACCGACTGTTACTCACTCAAATTTCTTTCTTCTACAATAACAAACACGTATAGCACAAAATTGTAACAGTAAGATTTGAAAATATGAAAGCAAACATTTGAAAATGCTACGTGACAACTTCTATGAGAACGAGCTTAATATTTAAAATTATAAAGCTGACTGTTGGTATCGTGAAGACATGACAATATTATATTTGTAACTGTGGATTGTCGATCATGTTTGTAGGACTTTTATTTCTTGTTTTTATGCATACTATCGCTTCCCTAAATATTGAAATTTTTTTTTCAGAACACTCTGTATGAGCTATTCCATCTCAAATCGACCGAAATATAGAGAAAATTGACCTTGCAATTTTTAAATACAATGAAACTTTTTCTGTCCGTAGACAACAGTGATACAATGCTTTGTGCAAAGTTTGAGGCATCAGAACTTCATAGTGTTTACATTTAAAATATTTAAATTTATCGTATTTTCATAAAATTAGCAACTTTAAACTGTTGTAGTTCCGAAACCCTTTCACCCAATGATCAAAATCATGGTTTATTTTGATGCTGAGAAATTAAAGTTTATATTGATACATAATCAGATTTTCTTACTTATTATGGAAATGGAGAAATTTAGATTTTTCCTCATTAAGACGCCTTTGCCAAGGAAAAAATATTTTAAAAATATATGGTTAGCTTCCGCATTGAAAGTACAAATAAACACATATTTTTTACTGGTACACCGTTGATAAGAAAGTATTGAAATTATCAAATAAAGAAAATAAATAGTACGCGCGTGAACTAACCAGCTGACTGTGAGGTGGGAGATAGCCGAGGTAAGCAAGGCCAGGAGACATAAACACGAGAAGTGTCGTCTAGGAGCACATGGCTGTGCTAGCTTTATCACAGGTTTTCATAAACACAGGAGTAAAATGACGCCCAACGCTCGCTTATCTTCAGCTCTCGGCCAGTGCGTGCGGTACTGCGCTGTTCAAGTCCAGGCGTGTGAAAATAATTTATTTAATACCCTCGAAACTTATTGCTGTACCACTAAGCAAACAATGCCGAATCCCTCTTAATAATGCAAGGTTTTTTCTCAATATTTTTTTACATTTTTACAAACTGGCAAAAAGCCTAAAAGTAAGTAAAATCAGATTATCTGTCTCTCTGTATACAATAAAAATAAGGATTACTTCTTAACATAACCTACCGAACGTCAGCTTAAAAATAAGCTCCCTTTCAATGTTCTGCAGTAAATGGTTCCAGAGTTCTGAGCGCTGAAAGAAGCTTGTTTTTATAAAATACGCTAAATTTGTCGCTCAACAATATGCAAACCATTTGACTTTCGTAGTATATTTTTGCAGATGCATTCTCCTCAGCACCTTGTATAAATAGGGAAAAAATTAAAGTATAAAAAAAATGCAATCTCTTAACCATTTCACAGTCCTGAATCCCTTCACATTACTTTGTCTGGATAACAAATAAACAGTTACTCACATTTGGATCCTCCCGAATCTGCTCCATTGGTGGCTGCGATGTTGGCTGTGGTGGTGGCTGATTAGCATTTGGGTCATGGAATGATACTCTTTTGATTGTTGTAGATGTTGTCGAGGTCGTCGGATTCGTCTCTGACCCCCTGCTGTGGACCATGTTGCTCCTCTCCGTCGTCATGTTCGTCGTCGAGTTCCTCAACACACCTTGCGTCTGAGACATAACCGTGAAGGACGACCCTCGCTCCGGAGGCTGGGGCGGCATCGCAGCATTCGAGTTCCTGTCGTTCAGACTGTTTGACTGCTGGTTGCCGCCCATCAGGAGAAGAGAATCGAGCCTCTGTGTGCCACTGCTCTGCAGGGGCGACACCGGTGTAGTTGCTGACATTTTCGAGTTCGCATTAGAGTCCTGGTGATAGTAATTCACAGTTTCTGATTTCTGTTGGATGTTTTGCAATGGTGACACCGCAGAGTTTCCTACTAGCTTGTTGTGGTCCTGTTGGTAGTAACTACTCTGTGTTGTATTGTTGGTAGTTGGCTGGGATGGGAGATATCCATTATACTGCTGGTGAGGATTGCTAGTTTGGTAGCTGCTGTGATGCACCTGTGGTGGAGACGCTGGACCGTTGATGACAAGGTTGTCTAATCTCAGATGGCTAGGATTTGCTGTTGGTTTTGTTGACAACATGTACTGGTTATTGTTCGGTGCAGCTGCTGCTTGGAGTCTTGACATATTAGCTGCATTATTCTGTGAAGTTGGAGACAGCATTTGATTCTGTGAGTGTTGTGGTGATAATGGTTGATGATTTGGCTGCTGCATCCCTTGGTGCTGGTGTTGCTGCCTAACCTCTTCATCCTGAAATTACGAAGACATGTTTTAAACAACAATTCTAAAAAAAAAAAAAAATCAGATACATATACCTATAAGAAAGTTTTATAACTCAACAAGTAACAAATTTATCCAAATGGCATTTGCTGCAAAAGATAGAGGAAATCGACAAGCTTTCATGGAGATCAGCAAATCTCTACATATGCATCTGGTGTGGCTCGGCAGATTAAAAAAAATGTATCAGCGCGGAAATATCAGCAGCAATGAATGGAATAACATGATGATGATTTCCAATGATCCGGATTTTTTTTACGATGCTGTATCAACATCTCAGGTTATTTAGCATCCAAATGAAATGAAGGTGACAATGCAAGTGAAATGAGTCCGGGGTCCAGCACCAAAGTTACCCAGCATTTGTTCGCATTTGAGGGAAAACCCCGGAAAAAACCTCTACCAGGTAACTTGCCCAAATGGGATTCGAACCCGGGCCACCTTGTTTTGCGGTCAGATGTGCTAACCGTTACTTCACAGGTGTGGACATCTGAATCTTGATAGTTACACCATTTTCCTTCTTGCTTCCCAATATAGGCTAGTTAGATTTTCTGCATTTTGTCTGTTGAATGGAATAACATAAAACTCAACAATATTGAACATCTAGTGGAAATCACGAGAAATGGAATTATGGTGTTGACACCATAAGAACTTGATGAGTTCCTTTGTCCCCTGCAGCAAACAACATTTTTACATAAATTTATGAGTAACTGAGTTATAAAACTTTTTTATCAGTAGTGTTTGTCCCAGACACCGTTTATTATTAAGCACTGCTTATACTAACAGTCATGTCATCTGAAGAGAGACAAAGTCATGGATGTCGTTGACAATTCTACATTGAAAAGAAAAAGAAATGAGCTCATAAGTATTTGAGTCTGATTTAAATACTTAAGGAGTGTGACAGGTGAAATTTTGGTCAATTTCAGTCAAAAATCGCATTTTCGTTTTCTCGTAAAAATGAATTTATATTATTATTTATTATTTGGTTATTTTACGACGCTGTATCAACATCTAAGTTATTTAGCGTCTGAATGAAATGAAGGTGATAATGCCGGTGAAATGAGTCCGGGGTCCAGCATCGAAAGTTACCCAGCATTTGCTCGTATTGGGTTGAGGGAAAACCCCGGAAAAAACCTCAACCAGGTAACTTGCCCCGACCGGGATTCGAACTCGGGCCACCTGGTTTCGCGGCCACACACACTGACCGTTACTCCACAGGTGTGGACTCTTATTTATATGTTGAGCAAGTTTCAATGCTCTGCGGCGCTAGAAAGCATAAAAATTACGCAATATATAAATGGCTGCACCCTTGAACTTCAATTACATGCACATTTTACAAGCTGTTTTCTCACAATTTTTTTTCGGCACATTTCGTCAAGCTAGAAGTGTAAAGGCTCTTACAATTTTTATGCATGTTCTATACACTATAGTTAACAAAACAGCACAGGGGTTACATGATTAAATGAATACTTTTTAAAATAAAAAATGAAATATTTATAGTGGCAGTAAAAAATTGTCATTTTTAGCTATGCACTATAAATGAAGTTTTACTGTATATTGGTCCGTGCCCAGTCTCAAGATTACTAGCATAAACTATTGCTCAAATCGTACAGAGTTAAGCAAAGCCCCAAAAAGTCATTATAATTTGGATGGCAGGATGTTAAAGATCTCCTCTCACGAGATAATCGACAGTGAGTAGCAGTAAGGATGTCTGACCACCTCTGCCTCTCAGGAAGCGCCCTGGTACTCATTTCTGTTAGAGGCTGAGTGAAACAAAGGACCATTATTATTAATATGAAAAATCCATAACATATCACGAATCGAAACTGCGACCTTCCGGCTTGTAACACAACACCTCTTCCGCAGAGTTACCATGCATTCCTCCAATACAGGTTATGTGTCTGACAAAATCAAGAAACAAAACATATTTTTTTTTTGTATAAAATATTATCTTGTAATGAAAAAATAAATTACTTCTAAAATATCTATCTATACTAAATAAATTTTACAAGGGAAAGAGTTCATCCAAAGGGCTGGACTCGGGAAGGGTACCCAAAACGCTCATTGCATTTCCGCGTTGAATTGCAATACTTAAAACGTTGACGCAAATAAGTACTGCAACAACGATCACCGATAATGGAGATAAAAATTTTGCCGATTTGAGATACCAAAACTTTAGCGTCATGACTCCAAGGACAGAAGGTCTCCACAGCAAAGGGAATAAAGATATAATTATCTAAAAGATAAGCATATTTATTGACTTTTTTTTTCACGGCTAATTCAGCATCAGATGCTGCGCATCTGGAGGTATTCGGCAAGTGAGATGGAGCTAGAGTGTCAACGCAAGTGGAGTCCCAAATTAAAGATTTTCCTCTAGACCATGGAATTAAGGTGAGACCACGGGTCGTTTACCATCCGCACGACTAATACCTGGTGGTTCCAAAAGAGACGGGATGCCACAAGAAGTCAGAGATCTTTGTCTTGTAATGCGACCCTTGCTCCTCGCACAGCTGAGTGCATGATGGCCGTAAATATCAGCAATTCCTCCGCAAATACATTGGTGTGGCTGGCAGAGTTTACAACCAAGGCATAAAGCTATTGCGATTTTAAAGGATGTACTATCTATTAGAGTGCCGATGTGAGGAGAAGGTAAAAATAATATTCCAAACAGCAATGTTGAATAATTTTGCTAAATTTTTATACTATTACAATTTCAAAAAAAATCTTAGTGTAAGGATGTCATGGTATTGTTGACAATCACTGTATTGCTGACGACAATGAACGTAATTATAAAAAAAACATACTGTTTATTGTTGGTGAGTAGGCGACTAGATTGGATTAGTCAAATTAGTCAGGTCACTGTGAAAGTTCCGTGTGAGATGTTAGCCTTTTTAACTACAATTTGTTCCTTCTAATATTCGGAAATCTGGAACAAAGAGGTGGGATTAATGGTCAGACAAGACACCGAAGAGTGACAACAGCATATCCCAACACACGTGCAGTTTCGACAGCTTTCACAAACACAGGCATAGACAGGTCACTGGCCACCATGATCCCCACACCTTTCCCCTGATTGGCTGTATTATTCTCTTACCCTTCGCATTGTCCAGTCGTCTTGTTCCCTATTAGAGTCCACCTCAGTTTGTTTTCTTTTCAACTCTTCAACCCTCCTAGATTTCTCTTTCTCGTCTACAGTTCCTACTGATGGTATTTGTGGTTTTGGCAAGGTTTTTGGTGGAGACAGCATTGACGACCGTCCATTTTGCTGGAAATCTACAATTGGTGGCCTTCGTGTATTCTGTTGCTGATTTCTGGAATGATCTGTATCGTCTTGTTGCTGTGTTGCCATGCGTAACAAACCCTGAACACGCTCCACGCTTTCCTGTAAATATATATATTTAACATGGTAGGCATTTCTAACAAGATTCCTGCTAGATTCTTTATTTTCTTCTGTGTTTCGAGGCAATCCTGTTGTTCAGTCATTCTGCAAAGCCATCTTTCTTTTGTCTAAAATTAAGGCCTACCAAAATAGCTAAGTTTGCGCGAAAAAAGTGTTCGTGGTATAGGTGGTACTGGAGATTGTGGTAGAACCAACAGTGTTACTGATGATGTTAGTTGAGGTGGTGGTGGTGGTGGTGGTGGTAATGATGATAATGTTAAAGTGGTAGTGGTGATACATTTTAATTTATTATGTACCAATTTGTAGCACTTGGCATAATTATTCACCACTGATGACACTGAGCAGTGTATTACCAACCTGCCTGTTTAATGAAGTAATGGACGAAATTATTAAAACAGTAAAAGAAAACAACAAAGTACCGTATATGAGCGAATACTCCGTGCATATTTTTTTCCAGAATTGAGCAAAGAAAAACTGGGTTGCATGCATTATTTGAAATAAGGTTGGTACCGCTTCGTCTCAAACACTGAATCCCATTATACTATAGCGTTGTCCAGCCTCACACCTCAGTCTGTGAGGCATAGAGTTGGGCAACTCAATTCTTTTTTGGAAGTGATTCCAATGATTCAATCATACGTGACAAATCGATTCTAACGATTTGTTCAAGATTCTTCTCAGTCTGAGATTCCAACTATT
Organism: Periplaneta americana; assembly: GCF_040183065.1. NCBI lineage: Eukaryota > Metazoa > Arthropoda > Insecta > Blattodea > Blattidae > Periplaneta > Periplaneta americana. Next base: position 41,094,066 of record NC_091124.1, on the reverse strand, counting down.
CTTTTGAATCGTCAACAAGCGACTCACAGAACTCTTCCCTTTGCAAACCACGGGTAGAACAAAAACATTCTACATCTCTCGCATAGAGAGGGTTACCATATGTAAAAAAATTAAAAATGTAAAATGTGACACTAAATTTGAATAATTCTGATAAGAATGTAAATTGTTGAGCTTGGTGTACACTAGAATTGATACAAGAGACTCAAGAGAAAATGGAAGTTCCGGAAGTACACTAATCGATAATCGAAAGTTGCTTCCTGTAATCAATACTTTTCCATGATCGAAGCACCACCACCTGGTAGGTCACGGTTGTCATTCGATGTTCTTTGGTCATACTGTAGATTCGACTGCGATCTGTGATAAAGTGTAAGTATTACTTACATTATAAGTACATTGCTCAAAAATTTCTATTTTTACGTACAGTAGCATTGAAAAGCAAGGCAGTGTAAGATTTTGTACAATGATGGCAATGATGGCCGGATGCAGGGTACACACCTAAAAGCAGGACAAGTCCAGCAAAATTTGAACGTCTGGTAACCCTACGAATAGATGACATGAGACATTGGATGGTCTCTTTCTGACTGGCTGGAACCATTCATCATGACCTCCAATAGTCTACAAAATTATCCAAGATAGTGTTTCCTAATTTTCTATTGTAGGTAGAGTTCCGGATGCTTCTACAACAGCATGTGAAAATTATTATGCGTTTCTTAAAACAAATTGATATTTATTTAGTTTTGGAGTGAATCATCATGTAGGATTAATTTCTTGTAAATAAAACACAAATTACAGTGTTTTTTTTTTTTTTTTAATTGTCTCTCCTAAAATAGGGTATGCGGATTATTCGATGGTGCGGAGTATTCGCGTATATAAGGTATATGCACACGACATCGTACTTTGAGGATATCATGAGAAGAGAGTGGAAAGGTATGCTGAACTGGCAATTAATGTAGACAAATGTGTAGTGATGAAAATTAGTAAGATGGAATCAGTGATGAGTGAGATTAAGCCAAGGGTTTCAAGCCAGATGTAACTATCCCACCATATCACTAAAATTTAGTTCCTTTTCTTAATCACACCTTATCTTAATCTACCTTGTAGTCAACATGAAAGACTGTTTCCTTAACAGCTGAAGGCTGCAATTGTGAGATTAAGAATGGCAGTATACGGATTTAACTGTTTGCAGTGGAACTTAAACCTTGTTCCAGAACTATTTAATGTGGATTAGTCATGTCTGGTTTGAAACCCTTCAAATGTGGTGGATACCAATTAAAGTCAACGAAAGAGTTTGGATAAGTAGAAAATAAATTTCAATCAGGAGGAGGAATACAAAAAGAAATTACCCAAAGAGTATAAGCTAGTGGAAGGTTGTATGATCCAATTAAAGATATAATTTGGAACTCGGACATAACAAAGGAAGCTAATACTCTTATCTATAAAACATACTTTATGCTAGTAATAAGCTATTGATGCTGAAACTTGGGTAATGACTAAGAGAGAAAAAACTGATTACAAGCAGCAAACATAAGAATATTGAGAAGCACTGACGGAAAGAGCAGAAGGCATAGACTCAGGAATACAGAGATAAAAGGAAGAGTTGGAGTTTGACTTTTACAAGAACTTCTCGAGAAAAGAGACTGGATATTGTGTGGACATCTAAAGAGAGTTTAGCCAGAAGAGTACTGGAAATGAGAGTAAAGAAAAAGAAAAGACTATGAGGAAGACCAAGAACGAGATGGTTGGATCAGATGAGGGACGACCTGAAATTGATGGGCCATTTCAAAGAGGAAACAACTCAAAATGCAAAGTTTTGAGATAACTGTATTTTAAAGTTTCATGGTGCTCTGAAAAATCCAAGGATCATTGAAATTACTCCAAATTCTGTTAATGATGTTTCTTATATACTATAAGTTCCATTAGAATTACTTCAATTGGATTTTTAGAAAACCCAGAGGTTCATTGCTGCCCTCACTTAAGTCAGTCATCGGTCTCTATCCTGAGCAAGATTAATCCAGTCTCTATCATCACAGTCCACCTCTCTCAAATCCATTTTAATATTATCCTCCCATCTACGTCTCGGCCTCCCCAAAGGTCTTTTTCCCTCCAGCCTCCCAACTAACATTCTATATGCATTTCTGGATTCGCCCATATGTGCTACATGCCCTGCCCATCTCAAACGTCTTGATTTAATGTTCCTAATTATGTCAGGTGAAGAATACAATGCGTGCAGTTCTGCATTGTGTAACTTTCTCCATTCTCCTGTAACTTCATCCCTCTTAGCCCCAAATATTTTCCTAAGCACCTTATTCTCAAACACCCTTAACCTCTGTTCCTCTCTCAAAGTGAGAATCCAAGTTTCACAACCATACAGAACAACCGGTAATATAACTGTTTTATAAATTCTAACTTTCAGCTTTTTTGCAGACTGGATGACAAAAACTTCTCAACTGAATAATAGCAGGCGTTTCCCATATTTATTCTGTGTTTAATTTCCTCCTGAGTGTCATTTATATTTGTTACTCTTGTTCCAAGATATTTGAATTTTTCCACCTCTTCAAAGGATAAATTTCCAACATTTATATTTTCATTCCGTACTTGCAATATGAAACTTTAAATTGCAGTTATATCAAAAGCTTGCATTTTCAGTTGTTTCCGTTTTTGAAATGGCCTGTCGAAATGAAAGGGGAATGAGTAGAGAGTGAAAGAAGTTTAAAATTTAAAAGTCATATTGAGTTCAGATAAGTTTGTGAATGATAATATCAGATAATTAGTTTTTATTTTCAGTCAATCACGTATCATGTTAAGATAGCAGAAGTAGATTGATGTAACAGAATCTACTTCTGCCATCTTAACATGATAAGCGATTGACTGAAAATAAAAACTTAATTATCTGAAAGAAGTTTAAATGACAGGGATTTCTGGAGGAGGCAAATGATGACCCGAAAAAAAAAGGAAACATCCAAACAAAGATGAAGAAGGGCACTGGTGAGAACGAGGTGGTATTTCGGTAATATGGGATTATCTTACATGCACTTTGCAGTTAGATAAAATGTCGGTAATCAGCAGGGTTGCCAACCCTCCTGTATTTCCTGGGTTCTCCCATACTTGCCTCTAATTTTTAAGTCTCCCAGCTCTTCGAGCATTTTTCTCCCTTATTTTTGCAAAGTGTAAAATTTTTTTATTCTAAATACTTGATTTTGCCGTGAATGATGATTGATTATATGATGAATTTTGTTCTTTAAGAAATGCATTAAAATATGCATCTTTATAGAACGTAATGCTTACTCTTTTAAAATCAAACCGTGTTATTGTTATAAATTTGGAAAAACTGGTTAGTTTTGTTCTAAGAATACCAAGTATTGTTCATACAAAGAGGGTGTTTCATCTCATGAACAATAATTGGACAGATGTTCGAAACATGAGCATGACACATCTAATGAAATCAGAGCTGCAAACTGCAGTCGACTTCAACTATTAAGTGAGACAAAATCTGTCTCAAAATACTCTTAATTTAAGCCTAACTGCCGAAGTGTAGAGTAAAGTTGTTTTTAGTAACTGAACCGAATAATTTGTCTATTTTAAATGTGAAATTTTGTCTCCTGTATTTTCTTCAAAAAAGTTGGCAACCCTAGCAATCAGCTCAAGCAAAATTCGAACACTCTTTCAGTATGAGTTCTACTGCCATGCTCTAGATCACGCTAGTGGTAGTGGTAGTGACAGTGGTGGTAAACATGATGGCAATGATTCTAGTAATACTGGTGATATTACAATGATAATGTTGATGACGACTTGCAGGTGCATGCTGCTACTGTATGTAATGGTGTAACTTCATCTCCGCCACTTACTTGCTCCTCTTCGCCCTCCTCATCCTCCTCTTGTCTCGCACACTCCTCAGCTCGTCTCTGGAACTCCCTTTCCAGCTTCAGAGCTCGCAGCTGCTCTTCTTGCTGAGGTGTACGCTGAGGTAAGCTGCTCAGCTCTGAGATCTGCTGGTCACGCCATGCTCTGGCTGCTTCCCTGCGCCTCTGTTGCTCCTGATCAACAAGCAACAAACAGAGATAACCGGATTGATCATCTAAACAGAATATCAACACTCGCATTCAAAAGCGAATCTTGAATTACAGATAACAAGGATACCGTGACTTAGGAAGTCTAGAAAAAGACAGCAGGAAAGTGTAAGCCAGAACAGACCTAGGGTCTACACAGTGAAAGGAAGATGATGATGATGATGATGTAATAAATTAGTTGTGCATAATTATGTAAGCATTAGTACAGACATTTATTCTCAATACTTGCAATAAATAACTGAACGAACAAATTAATAAATAAATAAATACTATAATCTTTTCACTGTAAGAAAAATCCCAATGTAAACAATAGCACGTGACTGAAGTGAAGCTTCATTGGCCGCTGTTTGGCGCCATAGATTCTCAGTACATGTTCCCGCCTACTGTTGTACATTCTGTTTCATGTTAAACATTTCCCGTTACTCGTCAAGTAGACCTAACCTCACTACTGTGCATCCGTTTGCTTAGGAAACATTTACTTTATAATTATTATAATTAAAACTCATTTAACTTATTATATACATTTAAGACCATTTGTTTTTCTCCGCTTTTGAGAGGCTTTCCACTCTTACGATTAATAACCACACACACCGAGGATGCAGAAGCCATACTTCAGTACCACGTGCTAACGTGAGCGACAAGCTTAAGGGATGCCAGCTTGTTACAAGAACAGACTACCTCGGTATTGCTGTTTGTATTCATCCGCGTTCATAGTACATAACAAAATATAAAAGTAGCTTTTCTTTTACATAGTGTTTTACATATGAGTGAAGTTATATGTTTCATCGTATTTAACAACTAGAATTCAATTTTTTATTTTCAAATAATACAAGATTATGGTTTCCAAATACGAACTATATTCTCCTGCATCATGTGAGTGTTTCGTCTGGGAGCCAATCACGGGTATGACAGCAACGTGCTTGTGTTTATATTAGGATTTTTCTTACAGCGAAAACAGTATAGTTCATTCAACCATTTTAAGATAATTTCTCACAATACTCGACTTACTGCTTAAAGTTATCATTATACTGTACAATGTACATCTACTCATATCACGGAATTGGCATACCTGTCAGAATATTAAATTTTAAAACATGAAAACTTATCAGTACCTTTTCTCGTTCCTCTCTTTCCCACGGGTTGGTTGCATTGAACTGGTAGTGACGGAGAGGCTGGTTCCCAGTTCCAGGAGATGCAGGGTAGTAGGTTCCACGAGGAGGCTCCCCCATACTGGCTGTGTATCTGTGAAGGGAACTCCATCATATACCTCCGTATTTAAAACTTACAATTTAACAATAAACCATTCCTCCCAGCTGCCCAAAATTTAACATCATTATCTGAACTTACTTTCAAAGTCTACTCTAGCAACAGTTAAGACAGTTTCCCAGTGAGTGAATGGCAACAAGACAGCTGACGCTAACATATTAAAAAGAATGAAACTAAAGTCAAAACAAAAAGAAAACACAATTTTTATACGAGTTATAAAAAATAAAATTAGTTTTAACTATCACAATAACGTAATACCTGAAATTCAGAATGCAGTAAAATCCCTCATAATCAGCACTTAATTAACCAGCAATACCAAACCAATGGCACTTTTGACTGAACAAAAAAGAGAGAGATTTTTATATCTGCCACATTGCCGCGTCTTGAGTTGTCAGTGTTGCCACATTAGAAAGTTTGCACGAACTTTCATGTTCAGTGAATATTCGAACCAAGAATTAGTGTATTCTTTATGTTGTGTGATGTGTTTAGTGTTTATTTCTACATACAAAACAAAATAAATATATATTATTCATGTAGTGCACACCTGTTTGAGAAAGTCTGCATTCGGTCAGGGACTGTTCCTATAAATATTTTCTTAAAATTGTTTAGTCGACATGTTAAAAAGTGTTAAAATTTATTAAAACAAATAAATAAATATGGAAATTCTACACATCACACCAAAAAGTTCACAGTTAAACATCTTAGAACAATACGAAATATATAAACATATAATAACATACCCACAACATATACTTAATACACAATTACAGTTCAATACCCACACATTGTCGATATCATGATACATAGCACACAAACAACCACCCCCCACCATAAGAGCAACACACCCCCACCCCTACAACTGACGAATGCAAATGGTAGAATTCAAGATCACAGTAGTTCGTGGGACACTGATGAAGACGCAACACCATGTCAAAACGGGCCGTCTGTCCAAGGTATATAACCTTTTCTGATAAATTTTAACACTTTTTAACGTGTCGACTAAACAATTTTAAGTTTTTAAACAAAGTGTTAACGTGAATTAGAATCAATGAACTATTTTCTACTAAATGGAACATAACAAAGATTCAATTAAATTACAAACCAATACAAATATTACAAAACAGGGACAATTACGAAGACAGAAGTAGAGAATCAAGTCAAGAATACAATATAAATTGGAATGAATAAATAGTATATTGAAATTAAGAAAAAGAAAATGGGGACATGAATACTAAATAATTTGCTTAATTTCTTTGTTAAATTTATTAAACTCAAAATAACCTACGTCAGGATTTAGTTGTATAACCTTGGCCTGTTAATGTGTTTTAACATAGAAAATCCACACAGTTTTTATGTTATTCAGTTATGATCAGGTGATTGAGAAATAAGCTTCACATGGCTGCAGTTTCAACAGTTGGCATCATAAAACACGAATAGGTAATTTTTCTAAATATTTATTCAATTATCCGGCAAAATCTTGTATCCAGAACTTTGGTGCCAGTTAAGAGGGATTCTACTGTACAAAGTGGAAGTATACTCCTTGAAAGATTTAAATTAATTCCTGACCTATCTATAAAATCTATAGCTGACTTCAGACTGGTTGCTAGTCATGATTGAATAAGTAAGCACCTCCACAGAATTGGTTTTTTCATAACTTATGAGTTTGTGTTCGAAATTTCTTAGCCATTTACGTACCATACATTATTTCCAACAAATTGAAGTTGTCTTCATGCATTTTGATTCTGCAACGTATTATAATAACGAAAATAAAGTCACTCACCTGTTGTCAGGGTTCCCAGAAGATGCGTTTGCTTTCTGCCCTGTAGTTGAACCCCCAGACTGATACAGAGGGTGTGTCGAGGTTGGTGGAGGAGGTGGAGGAGGAGAATCTCTGTAGCCCACATCCTCAGGTGGCATGGACGGTCTGACAGATCCGTGGGGATCACTACCCAGTGGTGGCCTTACTTGTCCCTGCATATCTGGACCCACCACATTCTGATGGTGAGGATCGGCAGGGTAGTTCGGCCTCTGCATTTCAGCACCAGCTTGCATTGGACCCGGGTAGCGAGAGGGCTTGGGAGCAGTGGGAGGAGGGACATAGCCTCCGTGGGGCCGAGCCCCATTGTAAGAAGGGGAGAGAGGGTGGTTGTTTGGAGGCTGGGGGTGACTATGTCCAGGAGACTGAGAGTAAGGCAGCATTGGGTTATGTTGGGGGTGAAGAGGACTATTTGGATCTTGATTATGAAACTGGTAGTTATTGGGAACCCGTTGAGGGTGATTTGGTAAAACCTGGAAAAAAGAATCATAAAACAGTACGTAGGTAAGGAACAGGCGTTCATAATAAAAAATACTGAAGCTCTGAAGGAAAGATTTCTTACTGCTTTTACACTGTCAGCCTTAACAAGTAAATCAGTCTTTGTAGCATAGCAGTTTAAAAGTGGATATAACAAAGAACAGGGACTGTTAAGAGTACAGAGAATCATGATGTGGACATAATGATAATGTCTCTCCAATTCTCTCTCTACTTTCTTCCTCCTTCCTTCCATCTCTTGATCTTTTTAACGTGAAATGTTTATGCACATGCCATTCGAGAAACTGGTTACACTTTCTGTTAAGGGATTAGGTACAGCTTACAGCAGTAAAATTTTGGAAATATTCAACATTTTTTTCCTCCATTACCATATCTTGTACAATAATGAAAATTAGTATGTGTAAAACACTGTCCTTCTGCTATATGAAGAAAATATTTTTACGATTTAAAAGCAATTATTTACATTTTTTTTTTTTTCTTTTTCTTCAAAATTCAGTTCAATGTGCAGTGATGAAGTGTTTCCCACATAACTCAAAAACTATCCAACATTCTCTCATGAAATTTTTTGTGTGTATTTATACATGTCATATCTGCAATGTGATGCAAGATCACTTTTCTACCTTTGATAGATTGTCTGATGAAAAATAAATTCATTTAAAAAATGGTCAAATATCGGTATTTTCTTCTAACATAAAATAAAAAAAATATTATTTATTAAGTAATGTAGTTGAAAGAGCATGATATTGTAGACATGAGTTTCAGCAATAAAATAAAGGAGAGAGAACATGAAAAAGTTAACAAGTTTATGAGTTATGAGGGAAATGCTTCATCACTTAACAGTAAACTGCCACCATTTTGAATTTTGAAAAAATATATATAAATAATTGTTTTTAATTATAAAAATATTTTTTTCATACAGTAGAAGGACAGTGTTTTACACATACCAATTTTCATTATTATACAAGATACAGTAATGGAGGAAAAAAATATTTAATATTTACAAAAATTTTACTGCTGTAAGCTGTACCTAACCCCTTAATATGGTGATGTCATAAATTACAGTAGGCCTTGGATGACTGAAATTATGTGTGTGTCTCTGTGTGTGTGTGTGTGTGTGTGTCTACCCAATTCACTTGCGTGATTCGGATTCCACATAATTGCGGATAGATGGCAGGACTGTGACCCCATTTTCAAGTTGTACACCACTTTGGTGGGTCATGCTATGCATGTTGTGTATTTGTGGAGAGTTATGTCGTGCACTAGGGTGAGTGTATGTGTAAGTGTAGTGTAGGGAATGGGTAAGGAGGATGATGATAAAGATGAGGAAGGAAGAATGGGAAACTAGATGCTGGCACATAGCCTACTCTTGTCGAATAGCACCAAGGGGGCCGCCAGGCTTAAAGTCCCCATCCAACGGATGAATCACTATCAACAGTGACATATACCTTTTATACCTTCTCTTCACATGCACTGCGAAGAGATTTGGAACTTAACCCAGACATATTGGTGCACAATTCAGTGATTAGAAGTTGTGCACCACCATCTCTCCTAGTCCTAAGGTAGAAATTTTTATACGTAAATTTCTGACCCTGCCGGGAATCGAACCCAGGCTGGCTAGTCTAGAGGCAGATATGCTACAAGAGAGCTAACTCGGTGGACTGACTGAAATTATGATGTTTACAACAAAGCAGTTTCGAATCCAGCTAGCCATGATGAAACATAAAAGGGAAACACATGAATATGACATCATAACGAATTTATTTTTTAAAGTAAATATAAAAGCTTAACGAAATTTTAATTAATTTTAATCCAATAAAAAATATAATATACGAATGGGGTGATTAATAAATGCGGGAAGTATAAAGACAGAAATAATTAATTTAACATAATCTAATTCTAAAATATTTAACTGTGATATTAATTTCCAAATGAATTCAATTCTCTGTAGTGATATATTATTATTCATTACAGTTATTTCATACAACTCATTGATGTCGTACTGATGTGCAAATCTTTTTGATTGTCAATTGCGTTTTCTGGAGATTAGGCCTCATGGAATGAGGAAGTGATTATTCGATAAATAACGAGAAGGCTCCGAAATTTTAAATTTAAATGTAGAGAGTATGAAGACAGACATGAAAAGATATAACAATCGTTATTTCAAATTCCAAACATCCTTACAATCCCAACCATGCTCACAATAAAGGTACGGTCACATGTCGCTACTTTTGCAGCGCTGCAGTACAAAAAACTGCGCAACTCTCGTACTGCGACATGTGAGCAACGGTGCAACCCGAAAAGTAGCAGCTGCCGAACCTGCTGCTCGCTACTTTTCCATGCTGTGCGCAGCTTAAAAGTAGTGACGTGTGAACAGGGTTCTCAGGGTTGCAGCTGCATCATTTTTGATATCGGTTTTGTTGAAACTTTTGCTGCGGTTGCGACCAGTGTTGCCACCCAAATGTGCCAATGATACTTTTATTGTTTGGATGTATTTTAATGTTAGATGTGATGAAAATAAATTATTTGTAACAGTTATTAAATACACAACACAATCTGAGCATATTTGCTGACGATATAATTCATTTTTTAATTTTCTGTAGAGTAGTTTCAAACAGGAGGGTTGCCAACATTGATTACGTGAATATACTGTTGGTTATCATTTAAGTATATAGGCGTTTTTAAAAGCTTTATAGTAAAAATAATGCCAATTTCTGGATACTAGTTACGACAGAAAAGCAAATAATAGATAAGTAAGCTTTCGCATGAGTTTATTAATAATGCGAACATAACCACAAAATGTATATTGAGAAGTCAACACGGAGATGGAAACCTGCAGCATGACTGCGGCTGCAAAAGTAGCGCCTTGTGTGTGAACAGACTCGCAACCTCCAGTTGCAACTTTTGCAGCGCTCGGGTTGCGCAGCACGAAAAGTAGCGTGCAGCGGTGCTACTTTTGGCTTACGTGTGAACACGACACGCAACTTTTGCAGCTGCAGTACAAAAGTTGCGCAGCAAAAGTAGCGACATGTGACCGTACCTTAATAGTCACGAACAATATAAACGTTTCATGTAATTATAGGGATTGGATTAATACCCTGTTACTTTTTCATTTCCTACCCTATAAATACGAAGTTCACATGGTTGTTTACAAACGTAACGTCAAATAACTGACATGTACTGTGCATATTTGATATGACATTGTCACTCTGTGGACAGCATTGAAGGATTGAAAATAAAACAAATAGAGAGAAGAATCTTGGAAAGAAGGAAAAGTCCATTGCTTATGTTCTCGTCATATTAATCCTCACTTATGTAGCCTACATACCTGAGGTCGGGGATGGCCTGCAGGCTGCACGGGGTAGTGCTGTGGTGAAGTAACTCCTCCCCTCATCTCCCGCCTGCGGACTTCCTCCTGCATTTCCTGCAGCTTGGCCTCTTGCCTTATGATGTCACGTGTAGACTGCGACCGTGGAGCCATGCCCTGTGAGTAGTGGTGACACAGTGAACTACACTATTCAGACTCGAAATACAAATGACAAAGAAATCTAAATATTTCGAAAATTCTGCCCCAAATAATTCTGTTACAAAACACTCAGGACAACATTATCCTCTGCTCTCAAATACTGAACTTACTGGAGCATGCTGAGGACTACCGTACTGATCTTTCTGAGGAATGTACGCTGAAGCAGGACGGTCACGCGTCCCGGGTTGTAAGCTGTCAGGTGGACGATGTAAAGATGACTGAGAACCCCGTAAACTTTTCTGTTGATGTGTTGGACTTCTGAAAAACAAAATGGTGCATCACTGTCTTTATCTGGGATGTTGCGGCTATATGGGGAAATTAAAATCTACAAGTATACTGTATAATGAAGTGTAACATGCAAATTTTCATATTTTTTTTTTTATTTTATTCTAATGTTGTATCTTTAAATTTAAAAGAATACACGCTAGTAATGTAAAATACCATTTTCCTTAAAAAAAAAATCACCAAATCGAATTTCAAGTTTTTTTTTATGTGAAGGGAGACATGGTCTCAAAAAGTTTAGCACACGATCGTATGATAATATTGATGATGCCTCACTTGGAATATACAATAGAATGAAATGGTTAAAGTGGTTAAAGCAGGCTTGGGTACTATTAACTCAATTGAGGCACTGCGGAATTCCCCTTAAAGGCCCATTCGCAATGAAAATTAAACATAACCTTAACATAAACACAGAAGTTTGCGGCCAGGATACCAAATGGCATCATTCACAATGATTCACATAAACATTGACATTAACATTACCGTAAGACGTTAACATGAAACTTTGCGAACTCCAAACTTTCATGCTTATGCTTACATGATTTGCAAACAGAACACAATCGTGGAGCACTGAAGTATACGACAGAATATGAGGAAATGGCATCGTTATGTTTCCATGGTTATCAAGTATGTTTGCTGTTAAGTTTATGTTCCCATCGTGAATGATGGTATGACTTCTTGATTTTACCATAACGTTTACATTTTTAAGTTAACGCTTACATTATGTTTAATTTTCATTGTGAATGGGCCTTAACTCCTCACTCCATCTTCCCTAGATGAGATGAGTACACAGGAAGTAAGTATTGCTAAGTGATGGATTGTATAAGGCTTTTACGAGCTTTCGTCTCTTGCTGATCACCTGAAATCCACCACTGATACACAGTGGCTACTGCGTGTTTCATCAGGAAGAAAAAAAAGAAATAGGCTGGGGTCACTGGCTGAGAAGAAACTGCCTGCTGAAGGATGCACTGGAAGCAATGGTGAACTGGAGAAGAGTTCGGGGCAGAAGGAGATATCAAATAATAGACAACATTAAGATATATGGATTATATGTGGAGACCAAGAGAAAGACAGAAAATAGATAAGACTGGAGAATGCTGGGTTTGCAGTGAAAGACCTTCCCGTGCGTAGAACACAATGAATTTATTTATTTATTTATTTATTTATTCATTTATTCATTCATTCATTCATTCACTCATTCACTCATTCACTGACTTACTTACTTACTTACTTATTTATTTATTTATTTATTTTTATTTATTTATTATTATTATTATTATTATTATTATTATTATTATTATTATTATTATTATTATTATTCGCTATAAAAGAAAAGTCAACTAGCTAATCTCAACTCTGCTGTCACGCACCTGTCCTCGTGGGCTTGTGGACTAGGCAGTTTTCCTCTGTTTGGGCTTGGTGGGGGGTAACCATTGTGCAGTTCCTGGTTCCTATAAATACTCAAGTTCTGATAGAACCGCTCCCCATCACTGCCTTGGCTGTTCTGCTGGTTCATCTGATGCTGGTTCACCAGGTGGTGATTCATCATATGCTGGTTGTGACCCGGATGCTGCTGGTGCTGATTTTGTGATGCGTGTGGGTTCGTCTGTGATGGATGCTGCGGCATTATCTGTGATGGATGCATGGGCTGCGATGGATGGTGGTTGGGGTGTTGACTCTGTGATGGGTGTGCTGGATTCATCTGGGACGGATGTGTGTTTTGATTCATGTGATGTGGGAGGACTGTGGACTGTGGGTGTGGTGAGTGGTGGAGACTTGGGTTCGAAGACTGTCTGGAATTGAGACCGGTTGGTGGCAGCGCTGAGGTTGGACTGCGAGGATCGTTGAGATTCTGACTCGATCTGAAACCAAGGCAAAAATGTGTTTTAAGAAGGTGACACATACTTTCTCAGGGCTGCAAAAGGGTATCTGTCGGATACAGGAGGGAGAGCCATTAATCCTTCCCATTGAAGGCTTTAAGGAACCAACCTGGACAAATACCCAATGTCCCATCCCTACCTTCCCGTGGTGCAGCTGTTAGTAAGCATAATTTTACGAGCTGAACTAAAGGGAGGGGCTACTCATCCATTAGCACTGGTCAGCTTGATGAGTTAATGACTGAATTTGGTATAATTTTCCTCTATCCAATACCTAATTCCCTCTTTACCCTTTCCTATCCAGTCCTCTGACTGAACTCTTACGTTCTTCGACCCCGACGGCATTAGAGCATTCGAGGCCTAGGGGTTCATTTCCCTTTCCTTCCTCCTCTTTCTACTTTTCTGTTCCTAGTGCTGACCTGCTATGGCACTAAAATCGTCCTCCAGTGGCTTAAGGAGGGAAAGCTGGTGATCAACAAGATCTCCCAGCTAGGTCCAATGGACCTGTCGACCAACAGCAGGTGTGGTCCTCCAGACATTCTGGGGGTTGTGTGTGAATGAAGTAGCCACCAAAACGTTAAAATATGGTGTTCACTTAAATCGGCTACAACTTCCCATTTAACCGATCCCAAGAGAAAAAATTGAACTCTCTGCATCAAAATCCACAGTTAATTCCCGATTTACCACGAAAGTCGTCTGTAGCTGCATTCAGATTGGCAACAGGCCATGATTGTTTGGCTAAACACCTGCATAGAATTGGAATATATCAGTCCCCTAACTGCCCATTGTGCAACTCAAACCAAGAAATGGATTCGGAACACCTGAAAATCTGTGCTTCAATGGCTGGTCATGATAATATCTTTGAAAAATATTGGAGTGCAAGAGGTCAAATGACTTTATTGTCAAACGCCTGGCATTAGAAAACAACAACAACAACATACTTTCTCATGACATGTTTTATGCATTTTTATAACCATTTCCGTTATCATATTGCAAGTCACATTATTGTTTGACATTTATTTCTTTGAACTATTATTCAAACCGAATACATAAATCAAGTCATGTAACACATTGTTGTTAACTAATGCTGAGTTCTTGCCAATAAAGCCATTAATTCTTGCTCTCCAATACAGGGTTTTGAGAATGAATGGTGAGGTTTTACAAGGTCACTGTGAAGCATGTATGTGTAATGGATCGAAGGCGCTTATAATTAGTACAGTAACTCAGTTTGCTTTCACGTCATTGTTGCGTATCTTACCAGATTTCTGACAGTCCTGTGTTCAGAATTCTCTGAAGTCTGCCGTAGTCTACAGTTGTATTCCTAAGTCAAAAGTGCACGATCATCATGAGAAAGGGATTGAAATTACATCCCTATAAAATTAAAATCTTGCATGCAATAAAACCACAGGATAAGTTGCTTAGGTCTGAATTCGCCGCTATCATGTTACAAAGAATTGATGATGAACCAAAATTTCTGAGCATATCCTCTTCTCCAATGAGGCCATGTTCCATGTAAATGGTTGTGTTAACTGGTACAGATAACTCAAACTAGGAAGCTGCCTGGAGAGGGGAGGTAGTACAGCTAACAAAGAGGGCCCACCTACACTCCAATTCCCATGTATAGCTGAAAAATTGACCTCGACAATGTATTCAAGATGCATCCTCCTTATAACATATTGAGCAGATTTTAATACATAATAATTCGTTTAATGTTATTGGTGTTAATTATTTATTTTCTAATTGCAAAGGTATAGGCCTATTCATTAGTATAATATATGATTGACCAATATTCCATCATTTTTCTAATTATATGTGCCCAAATTGTAGAATATAGTGTTGTCATTAACTTTAATGTTTTACTATATATCGAGAAAAATAGATCACTTATTTACCTCCGGTCTTACTAATAAATCGTGTATAGTTTTTATACGAGACTTATGCAGAGTTGAGACAGAAAACGTTACTAATAAACCATGCATAAGTGATGGATGTGTAAACAGTCTGTAACTATACATGGGAATTGCTTTGCAGTACTTATATACACGAAACCCCTTGTTTAAGCATTGTATATAGAGAAAAAATGGCCGCCCTTATAACAGCTGTTCATATCAACTGTCATTTTATGATGATGGTTGCCTTGTAACCACAGAAGAACAAGCCAAACAGTACAGAATAATTAGAATAATATTGCTGCAGCTTGTACTCTTTGACCAAAATATAGTGTAATAATCGATCAGAGCCAGTTGTACTATCGATACTTAACATGGCACAATAGAGCGCTCTACCAGATGCAACAGAGAACCTCAGATATTCTATTGCCTTTCGTAATGAAGTAATGACGAAACTATGACGTAGCTGTGTAACAGTTATACTACTATACACGATGTATGTAGTGATTATTAGTAAGAAATTTAAACACGACTTATAAATGGGCTACTCATTGTATAAGTATAAGATAGTTAAACATCTGTATATATATATATATATATATATATATATATATATATATATATATATATATATATAGAGTTTTTATTAGTAAGACCGCTACACAATATGAACAAAACAATGAAAGAAAGACACAATTGAGTGTCTATTTAGTCATCCCAAAGGAATCTCCTTTACTCCCGATAAATTTCCATCTGAATCGCCGCTCACTTCTTCTTCTTCTTCTTCTTCGTCTTCACTAGACTCCCCACCTAAATTAATAAATTAATAATGCAAATGTCCACGGCTTCTTCTATTAGAGGAATCTGCTTCACATACTCTTCATATTTCATGGATTTTTCATACTTCTTCTTCCAAGACTCTTCCGTGATTTCATTAATTTTTTTCCTTGTCAGTGCTAAGACGTCATCCATTTTGAATGTAGTGCTGTTTGCAGCAATCCATAGTTAACGTCACCTTAGAAATTTCTACTGCAGCTGCCACTCTTTCCCGCACCTTCTTAACATCCATGACAAATATCCCGGCTTTACTTTCTTTTTTCATGAATTCCATCATATTATAAGTCACCTCGCGAGTTTGACTATGAAGAACTTTGCCCGATAACGTACTACTCATCATAATAGAAGAAATATTTATATCACATAGACATGTTCTTACACACAATACAGTCTTCGCAACTGTTATTAAAACGCATGTGCTCTATGTACCAGTGCGAACAAGACAGCTTGCTACGTATTCACGAAGAAACTGGTCTGACGTCATTGTGTTTCAATACAAGAGCAACTCACTTGGATCTGAGTCCGGCCCCGCTTGCAGGCTGTGGCTGCACTTCGTACGTTTTCTGGGGGATGCTGTTGGTGGAGGAGGTGCGACTGTAGCCAGGGTTGAACACTTCGTGCTGCTTGCTGCCTGGTGTGGAGGAGGTGGGTCCGGAGCCAGGGGAGGCAGGCCCGTGAACAAGGTCATTATTTCCACCTGCGAAGTTACAATCCCTCTTGCATTATAAGTACAAGCAAACTACGATATAATTTGTAATACAGGGTGATTCACGAGGATTTACCGTCACTTGCGGAGCTTATTTCCGAAGATATTCTGAGCAATAAATGTCATATAAACATTTTCTCTCTCAATATTTTCAGAATTACATTAATTTGAATTTGTTTGTAAAATACCTTTTTCTTTAGTTTTAAGGGTAAAAGAATATTACAATTAGAGAATGAACTATTCAGAAGTATCATTTCTTTAACTGGCTAGTATTCTGAAGCTAAAAATATGTTGTCAGTTGTTTTGTACAGATTTTGTTTTTAAATTTTTTACTAAAAATTACATCATTCTTACGCACTTATCACGAAAACTGTTACGAATCATACAACTTCAGGAACTTGATTCTTTACAGTTTAATTATGTATCCTGATGTACAGTCTTGAAGAATTTACAAGAGTGACGTGATTTGTAACAAATATGTGATGAGTATGTACGAAAAGTGTAATTTTGTAGTTAAAAACAAAAAAAAAAAAATTCTGTACGAAGCAACTATAGAATTCACAACACATTTTTAGCTTCACAATAAAATATTAATATGATGTACCTAAGTACATATGATATTTCCGTGCAGATATTCTGCGACATCATACGATGAAAGATGAGTGGAATGAAGAAAAATTCTCACCGGCACTGGAATTTGAACCCGGGTTTTCAGCTCTACATGCTGACGCTCTATCTGCTAAGCCACACCGGATTCCCATCCTCTCAGTTTAAGTTCCATCTCTTGGGTTCCCTCTAGTGGCCTACCCTCATGCATTGCGTCATAGATATATAACAGTGGCACAATGTCCATACATGTGCAGAGGTGCACTCGTTATGAGTGACAAAATGGCCAGGATCCGACAGAATAAGCGCCGTCTTAAATCACTAAGTGATTATTTTTCGCATATCATATTATTATGATGTACCGAAGTACATATGATATTTCCGTGCAGATATTCTGCGTCATCATATGATGAAAGATGAGTGGAATGGAGAAAAATTCTGACTGGCACTGGGATTTGAACCTGGGTTTTCAGCTCTACGTGCTGATGCTCTACCCACTAAGCCACACCAGATTCCCATCTTCTTTATTTGTAAAATATATATATATATATATATATATATATATACCTCAATAATGATATTTTACTAACAACTTCAAATTAGTGTAACTCTGAAAATATTTAGATTAGGACACATGTTTATATGACTTTTTTTGCTCATAATGTCTTCGGAAATAAATGATGGTAAATCCTCGTGAATCACCCTCTACATTAAAGGAAGTTAAGAAAGACATGAAACGATGGAGTGCAGCCGTTAACAGGCCACTAGGCTTGTATTGTACTGTATTGTATTGCATTGTATTTATTATCATTCCATGGTATCCATACATTGCTTACAGCTAGAATATGGTACAAGTCAAAAAACTTAATACTATGATAAAGTCTTAATTTACAGTCACAGTCTAGATGAAATATATACAGACGAGATTTATAATATAGTCTACTAGTACAACACAAAGTTTTAGTATCAATTTCATGAAGTGTTATTGAATGTCATGAATTCACCTACAGAATAGAAGGCATGAGAAATTAGGTACTTCTTTAATTTGGTCCTAAATAATCTTATGTTTTGAGTTTCATTTTTTATATCGATAGGGAGGCTATTAAAAATTTTTACTGCCATATAACGCACTCCTTTTGATAGCATGATAAACTTGCCGATGGAGTACGAAAGTCATTTTTTTGACGTGTATTTATGCTATGAACTGTTGAATTAGTTACAAAGTTTTCACGATTACATACGAAGATTATTAATGAAAAGATATACTGATAAGCCATGGGCATTAGAGGAGGAGGAGGAGGAGGAGGAGGAGGAGGAGGAGGAGGAGGAGGAGGAGGAAGAAGACATAAAACTGAAACGTTATGGAACTATCCTCTGTAAATGCATCTCAACAGTTTCATAACAAAAATCTGCAGTAGTGGTAGTGGCAGTAATAGCAGCAGCATTTAGTAACAATAATGGTAATGGTGGTGGTGGTATTTTTCCTTCCGTTTAACTGCTGATCCAGTATGTTTTTAGCAACGAGCCATGTAGACAATAACTGAGAATTAACTAATTATTCATTGACATAATTAGAACCGTGTTTAACAAACGTTCAGACTTACTATTGAGTGATGGAACAGACTTTGAACTTTGAATGGGTGCATGTGGAGGTATATTTCGTCTAGGGTCTCCATTGTGATTCTGTTCACTTAAAAGTCTTGAAGGCAAGTCTCTTTCACTCATACGACGAGGCCCTGTAAAAATATATACTGCATTAAGTGGACATTATTTTGAAACGTAAAGGAACTATGAACATAATTCACTAACATTACCATTCTCCTGAAAAACAAGAATAAAATGTATCTTATCATAAATGTATTTTAAACACATATACAGCAATTTATTACTCACGTATCTGTGTTAGGGTGGGGAGAAAGAGAGAGGAGAAGGTGTAATTTAAAAAAATAGCATGCACCCTCAGATATGGAAACATTTATATTAAGTACTCTATATTACTACCTTTTAACGGATAATACATTCCTTCTACACTTGATTAGTGATAGTAACAACAGAAAAAATACAAGTTACGATTGTTTGTAAAATAAATTTATACACAGATAGACAACTAAATTAAAACTAATCAACAAATGAACGAATTAATTAGGTTTTTAGTTAAATGTTAGCATTATGAAACTATTTTAGCTACACAAATTAATTGGAACTGGAAACAGTGAAATATGGCGAGAAGGGTAAAGATTGGTATCACTGTGATATGAGTAATATTGTGATAGTTCTTTTTGTAGAATTTATTACAATTTTACTGAGCGAGAGAAGGACCAGTCCACGAACATTCCCTTAATACATTGACGCAAAAAACCGATCTTCCTCTCCCTCAGTAAAATTGTAATAAATTCTACAAAAAGATCTATCACAATATTACTCATATCACAGTGATACCAATCTTTACTCTATATGTACTTTCCAAACACAAATATGACATCATGTGACTGTCAGATATTATCCTTCAAAGCACAGGCTTTCACTAAAACAACTGTATTTTTGATGCAGGAGCTTTCTGAAGCAGAACTGCAGTTATTGTCCATAAAGACTGCATTCACTGTTTTTGCAGATTATAAAAAAATTGACAAAGTATACTAATTATCAAATACCATATAATACGCAAATGTATAATTGAAATAAAAAATACTGTGAAAAGAAATAGTTCAGTACAAAATAAAGACTAAATACTGTTATGTAAATAAATTAATAATGTGTATGTACATACAATAAAGTCTTAGAACTAAATACTCACCAATTACAAAAAATCCAAGTTAAATCTATTTGAAACGAGGAAATCGAGACAACATGTAGATATTATCTAACATTATTCACCAGATCTTTTGTTAAAAAAATATTTATGATATCTAGGGAACGGATTTCTAGGTGCTAAGAGAGAGATTTAGGATTTTATAAAATCCAATTTAGGACTTTTAAAAATGTATATTAAATTAACAATTAATAATTTTAATTTTAGTAAATATTCCATTTTAGGTGGAATTTATATGCAAATGTGCTGGCAATGAGTGCTACTGAAATGAGGACTCAAATTATATCAGTGAAAGAGAGTAATTGCTGATTAGTCAATTTCATTTCACATAACGGGAGTCAATTGACCAAAAACTAATTTGTAAGTTCTTTCCTAACCTGAACTACCTATAATTTCTTCTATGCTAGTACAGACTTTTCCAAATTAACTTCGGTTCCAGAAAATTAGGTAAAATCTTCTTCTCTCCCCTTCTAAGACCAATATGGCACGAACTTGTCAGACCAGTGTTTGTAAGGAATTTTTAATAGAGTTTTGCAGTTTTTAGGGCTTCCCCCCCTCTCTCATTATTAGTTCTGGTAACAGTACCTTTATTTTAAATATACACAAAATATTAAAAGGTTGCTTTTCGGACACAAACATAGTTTTTAGGCATTTATAGGAGTTTATGGTTCGTGTAGGCATTTTAGGTCCTATAGTATTTTAATAGAAGGATCCTGTGTATATGAAACGTAGAAATATCTCAGTAACATATGTCTAGGACGTAACAAACAAAACTAGAAATCCGTTCCCTAATGATAACATTTGAAAGTGTACTCAAATTACATTTTGCTACAAATAGTTTAAGCACTGCCATTAATATTTTCATATATTACTTGTTTACTGTATTACTTTTAATAGATGCTTAATTATTATTTAACCTTTACATGCATTCAACAAATAATAAAGACGTTTTGAAAAAATCAGTCCTTTTTAATTAGATCTGATAATTGAATATTTTTTTTTATTTTCATCTTCGAAAATCAGTAATATAGTGTATAGATCTATGCCTAACGAAAATATGATATGATACACTGTCAACTCTCAATTATCCAAGAATGAGTTATACCACGTTATGGCTTATTCCAGATTAAACAAAAAGGCACTTCTCCACATACAAAGCCTCCTGGATTATCTTGAGGAGCAAGATTAAACAGTTTATTGCTGGTAAAATCGTTTTGTGGGAACAACAATCTCCAATCAAAAAGAAATGTTTCACTTCAAATAAGAGAGGACTTTGATTATTTTGCCGAATTCTAAATTTATAACAAGTGCTAATTTTGTTTGTAGTTCAGCACCTTTTATTCTTGTGCACTTATATATGCTAACATTGTGTGTGTTAGCAATGTAGTAAAGGTAATGAAATTATAAATAGCCTTACAGTGTTTTACTAGTTAAAATTAAGTCTAACCTACAAAGCATGTCATTTTAGCAAGTTCTTGGATTAGCCATTATTTAGTTATAACTCCAATCTCTGTTGTCAACACTGTCGTGGATAATCGTGAGTTGATTGCATTTGCATTAGATTTGAAATTTTCCAAATATGATAAATATTCATCATGCAGTTAATAACTCACATTTCTTACTGTATTAGTTTGCTAACATTAAATATGCAGTACAAGAATTCTTGAACTAAAATAAGAACTCTGTAACAAATATGAGATATATAAAAAACTTAATAGAGATTGTAAATAAAATGTCTAATGTTGGTAAGCGCTATAAAATTCCCACACAAAAGCACGAGAACATAACACTAAACTAAGTGAAAAAATAAAATACTTGAAGGTTTATAGCAGTGCAATCATTCTACATCGAGATTATTTGCTTGATGTCCTGCAGCCAACAGTTCATCACATAACCAGAAGAAGCCACCGGCGTGGCTCAGTCGGTTAAGGTGCTTGCCTGCAGGTCTCAAGTTGCGTTCGGGCGCAGGTTCTATCCCCGCTTGGGCTGATTACCTGGTTGGTTTTTTTTTCCGAGGTTTTCCCCAACCATAATGTGAATGCAAGGTAATCTATGGCGAATCCTCGGCCTCATCTCGCCAAATATCATCTCGTTATCACCAATCTCATTGATGCTAAATAACCTAGTAGTTGATAGAGTGTCGTTAAATAACCAACTAAAATAAAATATACAGAAGATCGAGCAACGCTCTCAAAAATGCTGGCCAAGAAATCGTGGCTATTAATGCCTGGATAGTATTTTGGTCAATAAGTTTTATTACACATCTTAATTTATTGATGTTTCTATTTATTTCGTAATAACGGTAAATCCTATTACATTAAAGCAGAGAAAACCTCATTCTCTGGTCAAAACTGAATGCAGTGAAACAAGCTTAATAAATAGTTAAAGGCACGAAATAGGTGAATGGGTAAAATTTCTACACATTAATATGTAAAATTCAATCGAGATTCAAAATATGTTAATCTTAAAATAGGGTGACATTAAAAAAAATAAATAAGTTTACTGTTACACTCTGTATCCCTGAATAACTTTTTTCGAACACTTGTATCATATTGTATGGCTTATCTCCAACAGCTTTTGTATGAAACTGTCTTTTGTAAAATTAAAATATGAGTAATGTTCCATACTTAATGAACACTCTGTATACAGGCAATGCATGCCACGTTAACTCTTTCAGCTGGGCATAGGCACTTATTTTCTCAGGAAGAGCACATGAGACATGTTGGCTGCATAACAAGAAGTAAATAAACCTTACACTATTACGATATATTAAATAAAAATTCATTCCTTAATAACAAAAGCATTGCAACAATGATTATGATCTCACAACACAATCACAGAAGCTTGAATTAACAAGGAAGCAGGTAATGCATTAGACAAGGAATTAGGGGTGTAGCATCCACATAAATGCTGAACGAGCCACTTCCTACCTTGTCAGAACACAAATTTTAATTAGTACCCATTTTCTACTAATTATAAAACCACAAGAAATTATTGTATGTTGAAATTTATTAAGAGTTAGTCAAGTTCCAAGCCGCATTATAAATTAAAACAATTATTAAGAGTTTGCACATAAAATAAAAAGTTCTGTCACACAGATACTTTAGAATACCTGAGTTTAGTAATGTTTATACTTGATACTGTTATGCCCCAGGGCTAAAGAACTCCCTGTAGCATGATTTCCTGTGGAATATTAAATTTGAAACAGAAACAGTGTCAGCGGAATACACGGTCTTAAGATGCTTAGCAGCGGTATAGAGTCTTGTCAGGCGTGTGGTAAATCACTGCTTGCAATGAAAGTATTCTTATGCCTCAGATCATTGCTGGACTAATTCCATTGGTCCAATAAGACAAAGCATGCATTTTAATTGGTTAAAATTATATCACGCATTGTTCGGACTCTTTTCTTGCGTGTAGTCTCATTATAGCGACTTATCACTATAATGCACTGAATCAAATTAAATGTAAGAGATGTTTGATTAAGACGACATTTGTAAGTACGTGAAATCAAAAGTGCTTTTAAGCCCATCTCACCTGGTGGATGGCTTGGTCGGTATCCCGGACGGGAAACGGATGACATAAAAAGTGTTGGTGAGGAGACGCGGCAGTTAGTGAAGACTGGCAGAGAGAGTGAATTTGAGAGACTTGGAAGCGGCATGGCGTCATCCAATGAAATACCTTGTAAGTAGCTTTGTACATTTTTAAATATATAATAAATCAGGTAGAGTTTACAATATTGCAGTCATTTCAGACTTAGTTTAGTAACCATGTAGTTTTCCTATAGTATCCTGAGAGCTCCAGCTCCTCCAGTAAAATCGTTTCCCATTGTTGTGTACAATGGTGGTGTCAGAAATCCTGATGAGAAAGAGCAGAAGTCGAACGCAGTAGCCATCCGGCTAGCAAACAGTGCGACCTAATTGATGGTCGCATAACAATACAATTTAGATTTTACTTCTTAATAAATCCTATTGTGTAAGCCCCAGAAAGGAGGCAGTACGCACGATCAGTCATACAACGAAATAAAACTAATTTTATTACTTCAACTAGTCCAGGTCGCTCATCCTCTGATCATGCGCACTGCCTCCTTTCTGGGACTTATAAAATATCTGTGCGACAAAGCTTTTTTCTAAGACTGTATAGGCAGTCCAGAAGTAAGTTTCAAATTGTTAGATTGTTACTTTATTTCCTCTGAAATGCTCAGAAGCCAAAGGGCAATATATTTCTGATTTTATAAAAGAGAAAGAAGAGTTGGAGGAGGAAGCAATGGTGGCTTTTTGACGAGAAGATGTTTAGGACGAACTTTTTTTCATTTTTAATGAAATGCAGGAAACATGTGTCGAAATTTGGATCTACAGACGTCTTCAGAAGAAATTAAAGTAACAGTAAGAAAAAAAAGCTACCAGTTAGAAATGTTGCAAAGAAATAAATTGGATTAACTAACCATTTTCATGTGAAGACGAATATAGATGCAACTTTCAAAATGTCACGTTTCCTACATTTGTGAACTATAAAAAATTCCAAACTGAACTCTTTCTCACCAAATGTTTTTAGTAGTGCTTCTATACAAAGCAAGACAAATGAATAATATTCTTAATATCCCTACATACCAATACCATTGTCTACATTTATATTATTTTAATGTACTGAAGTACACATGATATTTCCATGCAGATATTCTGCGTCATCATACGATGAAAGAGTAATGGAACGGAGAAAACTTCTCTCTGGCACCGGGATTTGAACCCGGGTTTTCAGCTCTACGTGCTGATGCTTTATCCACTAAGCCACACCTGATACCCACCCCGGCGTTGGACAGAATCGTCTCAGTTTAAGTTCCAACTCTTGGATTCCCTCTAGTGGCCACCCTCTGCACTACATCATAGATGTCTATGAACGTAGGACTGAAGTCCACACATGTGCTGAGGTGCACTCGTCGTATGATGACGCAGAATATCTGCACGGTAATATCATATGTACTTCGATACATTAAAATAATATATATGATATGCGTAAATCACTTCATGATTTAAGAGGGCGCTTATTCCGTCGGATCCCGGGCATCTAGTCACTCATAACGAGTGCACCTCAGCACATGTGTGGACTTCGGTCCTACGTTCATAGACATCTATGACGTAGTGCAGAGGGCGGCCACTAGAGGGAACTTAAATTGAGATGATTCTGTCCGATGCTGGGGTGGGTATCCGGTGTGGCTTAGTGGATAAAGCATCAGCATGTAGAGCTGAAAACCCAGGTTCAAATCCCGGAACCGGAGAGAATTTTTCTCCGTTCCATTACTCTTTCATCGTATTGTCTACATTACTTGATCGCTTGTATACAAACAAGACCGTGCTTTTCAGCTGAAAGAAGAACACTGATATTGTAGTAAAACAACTCAAGAACTCAATACTATTTCAATTACAGAAAAAAATGCAGAATACAGTCATAAAAGTCATGCATGCTTGAAACGTACATGCGATTATAAAAAAATGATATTCTCATAACGTGCAAATGACACAAACCAGTCTTAATCATTTCTCATGTAAGACAAGAATGCTAAAATAAAGTGCCTCACAACTGAAAATGAATAACGCTGCTCAAATAATAAGAACAGTTATGTAAGCAGCCATTCAAACAATTTTTTCGTTGCTTACACCTTGTAGTAGTTGGGTCTCCGCATCTGCTGTGCTCTGGATCTCGAGCTTTGGCTGCCAGAGGCTCTGAATTTCTTCTGACTTCACTTTCATCGGGAACAACATAACAGGATGATTGTAGGATGTTATCCTCACTTCTAGGCCTATAATTCGTCACTTTCTCAAGTTCATTTTGACTTCGCGGCATAGAATCCCGTAGTATGCAAGAAGGCCTCGGAATATCCTTTTCTCTTTGAGGATATCTGAGCTGGTGCCAAGATAATAAGTCATCTCTTGATAAACTAGCTTTCAATATGTTATCCTCACTCTTTGGCCTTTCTGTTGTAAATAAGGGCAGATTCTGAT
Organism: Periplaneta americana; assembly: GCF_040183065.1. Taxonomy (NCBI): domain Eukaryota; kingdom Metazoa; phylum Arthropoda; class Insecta; order Blattodea; family Blattidae; genus Periplaneta; species Periplaneta americana. The sequence goes on along the minus strand of NC_091124.1, from coordinate 41,067,897 downwards.
CGCTACTTATACTTGGCAATGCTGAAAGAATGCTGCCTTCGCTCTTACTGTAATGCACAGGCATTCCGTTTGAAGCTAGTATGATAAAGGCCCTTCGCTTTCCACCTGAAAGTCTAGGTTCTAAATCAGAAACGAAATTCTTACTGGTATTATAAGTTTTAATTGTTTCCATCATGTTCAGAGAATGAAGGTTTTCCATACTTCTTGCATTCCTTGAGCATAAAGAATCTTCACGATCTTCAATTCTTTCCTGGCATTTCATCTGCCGTGCAGCTTCTTCAAACTCCTTATCTCCACTTCCTGGCAACTGTGATTCTTCTCCAAGCTCTTCACAGCTCCTCCACTGTTCCTGCACACGAAGATCTTCTCTGCTATCACCAAACAACATGTGATCCATGCTGTAACTAACAGTCCCAAGTCCAACAGTGTACACATGGCTGTACGAGTTTGAGTCACTGTCATCCACTGAAGACTGTGGCAGTCCTGACACAGGAGGATAGTCTCTAGTAAGACACATCCTAGAAATATCAGGAACTGATTTGAAGACCTCTCTCCGTAGATCAGATCTATTTCTCCCTCTACGCCATCCTTTTCCACGCACTTTTATCAGACCACTGTCTCCAAGACGTGAGAAATGTTTAGCTAATGCAGCAACCCGCCCGTAACCTAACCGAACTTCTTCAGGCGACTTCCAACATTTAGAAGGCTGTAAATCACTATTGCTATCATTTGAGGAGTCTTCATCATCTCTGATGCTGCTAAGATCCAAGTTAAGCACGGGTGTTGCTTTATGCCTCATGTTATTATCATCGCTTTCATTTACACCAAAATCGTTCATTTTACCCCTTGTACCCGCATCCAGATCCCCCAAAAGAATGCTCTCCACATCCTTAATTATCTCCAGTTTCTCATAGTCATCACTTCTAATATTTCCTTTAATATCACAGCCTTTTCTGTCATCCATAAACTGGTCTCTACTTGTAAAATTCCTATGTCTGTTATTTGTTTTACAGTTTGCACATGGATCTGATGAATCAGAGGTGATGGTTGAGGATGGTGAACAGCAATCATTTGCACAACACGGCGATGCAGATTCATTGCAATCTCCGCTTGATATAACTGAAGACAATGAACTGTTCTCCGCTTCTGCCAACTGCTCACGCACTCTCTGTGCAGCACTACTTTCAACTATCTCACAATCACCGCTTCGCCCTCTTATGAATTTCCCGTTTAGATACTTAGTCAATGTAGGATAACCTTTCTTCTCAAATGTAGGAACCTTTAATGAAGCATTTACATCCCCGTTTTCAGTAATATTTGGTTCTGTGTTTGTTTCCGCATTACGAAACCTACCACCACAAAGCCCATCACCAACAGCCATACTAACAACTTTAAGGGTTGAATGCTCAGAGCGGGAATGAGGCACTCTTACAGTTTTACCAAAAGCACCTGTATGGGGATAGCTCGTTTGGTAAGGGGAGTGAGAAGAATAGAGAGACGGATTTGAAGGGTTCAGAAGTCCACTGGATTCGTTACTAGAGATCACACCTGATTTCTTATTCCAGTCAACAAGTCTTTCCTGATAAGAGTTTGGATGCAGTTTGTTGGCTGAAGCTGAAGAATGGAGGTTTGCTAAAGACATGCTAGGTGGCAGCTGTCCTCTCGTTTTATAGGTCGGGGTGATCAGTTGAGAGTTAGGACGGTGTCTTGTTAGAGTTGAAGCTGTTAGAAAAGTTACAGAAGAAATGTTAATAAGATGAAGTCGATAATGACAATGATGCAATCACTATTAAAAGTAACAAAGAATCAGAATTGCAAAACAAATGCGTCCATGATTTTGTTTTTACTGTCAAATTTGACACATACAGGGCGAAGTATGATAAGTAAACTTCATCCAAAGCATTTCCTACATGAAGCTTGTCCGCTAAATCTAACAGCTTGCTTTATAATGATAGTTCCTGTTAAAAATTTCCTACACACATAAAGCTTGTCAGTTCCTGAAATTCCCTACACAAAGTTCGTCACTTCCTGCTAAAAGTTGCTAGTTAGTTCCTGCAAAGTTTCTGATATGAAATTGTCAGTTCTTGCAAAGAGTTTCTTGTATAAAGCTCATCAGTTCCTGCAAATCATTTTCTACATAAAGCCTGCCACTTTCTGCAAGTAGATTTCTATAAAGAATCTGCCAATTCCTGCAGAAAGTTACCTTTGTAAAATCTGTCAGTTCCTGCAAAGAGTTTCTTGCATAATACTCATCAGGTTCTGATAATAATTTTCTATATAAAGTTTGTCAGTACCTATAAGAAGTTTTCTATACAATGCTTGTCAACTCCTGCAAAGGATTACTTTCATAAATCTTGTCACTTTCTACAAATAATTTCCTATATAATGCTTATTAAATCCTGCAAAGAGTTTCGTATACATAGATTGCAATAGTCTACCTACTTTCCTCAGATGTACACTTCTCTCACAAAAATCTAGTTATCTTCCAGTGATTGCATCATTGTCAAAGCAGATTAGTCATGAAATAATTCAAAGAATTGTTAGAGAGTTAGTTATACAACACAGCACATTCCTTCCGTTTCAGAATCTGAACAAAATCAAGTCTTAGAGAATATCTACTGTAAACATTCCATACACTAAATACAGTATAACAAAGCTCTTAAATATCTCTACTCTATTTTTATATGGCATATCGATAACTGAAGCATAGATTGATGCATATTCAAATTACTGCATGCAAATTTAACATGTTCGCAAATGGATTAATTGATCTATAAAGATGTTTCAGACTCTAAGAACAGAAAACTGACCCAGGAGAAAGCAAAAAAATCTATCTCTTTCCAATAACTCGCAGAATGGCACAGTTCCCTATCAGATGAGTAACCGGGGTTCATTACTGTGGAGAATCAAGGTGGCCAAAGCATTGCGCAAACTCAAGTCTACTCCAATTAAATCAGAAAAAAAAAAAGAACAATTAAGATATTTTCTAAAACTTTTGTTTCTTGTTTTAAGATTCTAACAACTATCCCACTACATTACTACTGTATAATATATAACAACAACAAATGGCTTTTAAGGAACCCGAAGGTTCATTGCCGCCCTCACATAAGCCCGCCATCGGTCCCTATCATGTGCAAGATTAATCCAGTCTCTATCATCATAACCCACTTCCCTCAAATCCATTTTAATAGTATCCTCCCATCTACGTCTCGGCCTCCCCAAAGGTCTTTTTCCCTCAGGCCTCCCATCTAATACTCTATATGTATTTCTGGATTCGCCCATATGTGCTACATGCCCTGCCCATCTCAAACGTCTGGATTTAATGTTCCTAATAATGTGTATAATATATAACACTGTATAATATATAACAATGTTTCAAAATGTTCTGTACTGTTTCACATTTTACATTTTATTTTAAAGTGTATTTTTGTAATTAAACCTGTAAGAGCAACTTTTACTGAACTTTAAATAATAAAAAAAAAATTGCTGATAATTCGCGACTTTCGATATTTAGCGGAAGTTCGTGCATTAATTACCGCAAATTATCGGGAGTCAACTGTACTTATATCCTTCTGGATAGGAGAAATTATGAATGAAAAACACGATAAAATGAAAGCCACAGCTGGCTGAAGTCTAATCTTTAACATACCTATATTACGTGTCTCAGCCCTCCTCTTAAAATATGACCATTTTACACTACATAATCCTTCATTTAACGTCCATTTTAAAGTACAGAAGCTATTCAACGAAGATGGGGATAATAACTGTAATTATGATTATTTATTAATATCCTTTATAGACTATCAGATACGATAGAATAACAAGTGTAAATATTCTTTTAATTCTTTAGTTATTGCCCTTTATAAGTTAGGGCTGCTATTTATATCAGAATTCTTTACTTAACATCCCTTTTAAACTGTAGAGTAGCCAGGTAGATAAGTAGATAGAGCAAAGAACTGAAAGGTCCCGAGTTAAGGGATTAGGTACAGCTTACAGCAGTAAAATTTTTGGAAATATTTAACATTTTTTTCCTCCATTACTGTATCTTGTACATTAATGAAAATTGGTAGGTGTAAAACATTGTCCTTCTGATATATGAAAATATATATATATATATATATATATATTTTTTTTTTTTTCCGAAATTAAAAATGGTGGCAGTTCACTGTGCAGTGATGAAGTGTTTTTCTCATAACCCATAAGCTTGTTGACCTTTTTCATATTCTCTCTCTTATTTTATTGCTACAACTCATGCTTACAATATCATGCTCTTTTAATTACATTCCTTAATATTTGACCATTTTTTTAAATGAATTTATTTTTTATCAATCTAGCAAAGGTAGAAAAGTGATCTTGCATCATATTGTAGATATGACATGCATAAATACACACAAAAAATTTAATCACAGAATGTTGGATAGTTTTTTAGTTATGTGGGAAATGCTTCATCACTGCACAGTGAACAGAATTTTGAAAAAAAAAAAAAAATGTAAATAATTTTCTTTAAATCGTAAAAATATATTTTATATAGCAGAAGGACAGTGTTTTACACATGCTAATTTTCATTCTTCAACAAGATACAGTAATGGAGGAAATAATGTTGAATATTTCCAAAATTTTACTGCTGTAAGTTGTACCTAACCCCTCAAATCCTGGACAATGGAGGGATTTTTCTAGTTACCCAACTTCTGGAACGGCCTTAGAGTCCACACAGCTTCCTGTCAAATTGAGTTCCATAGAGATCTATAGCTCCATGCTCACATGCACCTTCATGGCGTGTACCTTTACCTATTCGGAGACGATAATACAGTGGCCATATGATGACAAGAGGAAAGAATTTATCTATTTTAGTTTCTATGGTAATGATTATTTTCAATTATACACTATACTGGAGCAATGGTTGAATGAAAATGGCAGAAGAAATTTCATAACAGCTTTGTCCACCACAAATTCCACAGTTCCTGCTCTAAAACCCTGGTCCCATCTGGTAAGAAGCTGACAGGTGAACTACAACATCTCCCCTACAGACTAGTAACATCTTCTGACGTAGTAAGACTAAAACATGCACTCACCTCTCCCCATAACAGGCGACGGTTGTTGAAGTAACGTTGCCAACCCATGATAGATGGCACCTTGTTTAGCCACCTCCAGTGTCACTGTTGGCCCTGTTCGAACCAAGTATTCTGCTGCCCTGTTGACATACGTACTCTGTCAGTATCACTGTTGTTAAAGATTCGCATGACAATACACAACAAATACACAATATCAGTCATGTCGTACACATCCTCATCCTTTAACACTAGAAGGACTGGCATAAGGTAGCTATCTAGTATGGCCTCACTGGCTATTCTGACTGGCACTGCTCTTCGTCCATATTTTCGGACGTATCTTAAGGAGAGTTTCTTGTTATCACATGCAAAATAATGGTAAAAATAGCCTATTTTCAAGAAGTCATAAATATATACTACTATTCATCAGAGCTCTTTCATTTTTTTTAGAGATGTGTGTATACACATTAAGCTTTAAAATACAAAAAGAATGGTTACTCTAGAGCAAATCTTTAAAATTTATTTTTTTGAAAAAAAAAAAAATCGAAAAATCGAAACAGGGAATTGGGAGGAAAAATTTAAAGGTACGCAGAACGTGACTTTATAAGGGGTTGGAGGCTGTACGAAACTAAATATGTGAGCTCCAAGCCTGTTGGACACTAGTCTCACTCCGGGTTACACTGCTCCACTGAAGGAGCTCTAGAAAATTTTGAAGTGGAAAACCGAAAATGGACGTAACCTCTTGGTACCACATACGCGAGAGGGATGGTAATGTGATCAAGTGATCACGCGACGGGGCGAGGAGGAGATGGCTGGTGTTTGCCGTTAGGATTGCGGTGAAGATTGGTATAAGCCCTATGCCCATAATATTGCAGATATACGTGGTACAGTCATTAAGTTCTGACACTGACGCCTGAAGGGTAGGCACCCACAAGAATCTGGATGTCTCAGAAGATGCCGCGTGATACGGCGTACACTTAAACAGATCGACATCCTTCCTCAATATAGTCGCCGTTGGCCGCTATGCACGTCTGCCAACGTTGGTGTAGCTGCTGGAAGCACTGCTGAAAGATGTTGGCAGGAAGATGCCGTATGGCTTCTCTTGTGGCAGTCATGACCTTTCCGGCCGCATAAAAATTACGCCCACGTAGGATTGATTTCTGAGGGGAAAGAGAAAAAAAATCGCATGGTGCGAGATCAGGTGAGTACAGAGGGTGTGGCAAAACAGCGACCTGTTGCCTTGCAAGTTCCTCTTGGACAAGGATGGAGCGATGTGCAGGGGCGTTGTCGTGTAGAAACAGCCAATTCTTCCTATGCCAAAGCTCAGGACGCTTACGACGAATTGAATTGCGTAAACGGCCAAGAATCTCTTTGTAGAGGATCTTGTCTACAGTTGCACCTTGTGGGATGAATTCTATGTGAACAATTCCATTTGAATAAAAAAAACTGTTAAAGCATCACCTTGCCTTTTGACCTGTCTTGTTGCGGATTTTTCTGTCGTGGAAATAATGGCGTTTTCCAGGTGGCGGATTGTCGCTTCAGTTGCGGATCGTAAAGGAAACACCATGTTTCGTCTCCAGTTATGATCGGTTATAGCAGTTTCGCCTAATTTCTGACAGAACGTGATGTTTGCCCGTTGCTCAAACTGCAACATACTCTAGTTCCGACGCGCGCATTCAAATCACCGTCACAACAATGACCGTAGTTCTGCTTACACTATATGCACATAACTGTATGATGCTGGGACGAGAGACTAACTGACAAGGTACCATATCACGGCGCCACCTATCCGTTCTAGTGCACCACACCGCCACTATGCCCTCAGTCTCAGAACTTAATGAATGTACCACATATTAATCATTTTAGTAGGGTATCTTTTAGTATCTATGAATAGATTTCAAAAAGGCGTATGACTCGGTTAAGAGAGAAGTTTTATATGATATTCTTATTGAATTTGGTATTTCCAAGAAACTAATTCGATTAATTAAAATGTGCCTCAGTGAAACTTACAGCAGAGTCCGTATAGGCCAGTTTCTATCCGATGCTTTTCCAATTCACTGTGGGCTAAAGCAAGGAGATACACTATCACCTTTACTTTCTAACTTCGCTCTAGAATATGCCATTAGGAAAGTCCAGGATAACACAGAGGGTTTGGAATTGAACAGGCTACATCAGCTGCTTGTCTATGCGGATGACGTGAATATGTTAGGAGAAAATACACAAACTATTAGGGAAAACACGGAAATTTTACTTGAAGCAAGTAAAGCGATAGGGTTAGAAGTAAATCCCGAAAAGACTAAGTATATGATTATGTCTCGTGACCAGAATATTGTAAGAAATGGAACTATAAAAATTAGAGATTTATCCTTCGAAGAGGTGGAAAAATTCAAATATTTTGGAGCAACAGTAACAAAAAATTTAAATGACACTCGGAAGGAAATTAAACGCAGAATAAATATGGGAAATGCCTGTTATTATTCGGTTGAGAAACTTTTGTCACCTAGTCTGCTGTCAAGAAATCTTAAAGTTCGAATTTATAAAACAGTTATATTACTGGCTATTCTGTATGGCTGTGAAACTTGGACTCTCACTTTGAGAGAGGAACAGAGATTAAGGGTGTTTGAGAATAAGGTTCTTAGGAAAATATTTGGGGCTAAGAGGGATGAAGTTACAGGAGAATGGAGAAAGTTACACAACGCATAGCTGCACGCATTGTATTCTTCACCTGACATAACTAGGAACATTAAATCCAGACATTTGAGGTGGGCAGGACATGTAGCACATATGGGCGAATCCAGAAATGCATATCGTCGGTTTCTTGGTAAAAGTGACCAAGTCCAAAATGCAAAATTGTTGGGAAAAGGCATTTAAAGGTTTAATGATCCATCGAAAGATAACTGTACTTCTTTAGATGTTAGTAAAAAATTATTTTGAAGGTAAATGTGCTATATTATTAGTTTTTTTATATAAAATTATGCCTTAAATTTTCATAATGCTTGGAAGCCTTGGAATGTGACTTGGTCACTTTTACCAAGAAACCGACGATATAGAGTGTTAGTTGGGAGGCTGGAGGGGAAAAAGACCTTTGGGGATGCCGAGACGTAGATGGGAAGATAATATTAAAATGGATTTGAGGGAGGTGGGATATGATGGTAGAGACTGGATTAATCTTGCTCAGGATAGGGACCAATGGCGGGCTTATGTGAGGGCGGCAATGAACCTCCAGGTTCTTTAAAAGCCAGTAAGTAAGTAAGTAAGTATGTTTTAGTATCCATTAGCAGTAAGGGCTAAAATTTTAGTTCAATGTGTGCTACAATAAATGAACAGAGTGCACATAATCACAGGCATGTAGTGAATTTATAAAAAAAAATGTTTAAATTGAAAAATTATTTTAAGGTCAAAGATTCACTCTAGAGTAGCCAATCTTTTTGTATTTTAAAGCTTAAAGTGTGTACAAACATCACCAAAAAAATGAAAGAGTTCTCATAAATAGTATTATATTTATGACTACTTAAAGATAGGCTATTTTTACAATTATTTTGCATGCGACAACAAGGAACTTCCCTTAAACAAATTGCAAACGGTTGCCTTCCAAAGTTACCAGTGTATCGAGCCTTACGTTTTAAATACTCACCATCTTGGATTTCTGTATGAATTAATGTGAAGAAATTTTTTTCTAACTGAATCATAGTTCACACATACTCATTCCAAATGTGATTGGGTTTATTTTTATTTTTTTTATTGAGCACAAACTTTCAGGCATATTTATTAATTTATCTACTGTATTTATCTATCCATTCATTCGTTCGTTCGTTTATTCATACGTCCGTTCATTCTCTTATTTACAACATCAAGATTCGACGCACTGAGCGACATAAGCAAGATCATGTCTTTATACGTACTTTATAACTACAGGTACTTTTATGTTCATCATCATCATCATCATCATCATCATCCAATTCAGATGATTCGTTCAGAATCAGTATTCATCGCCATTTTTGCAGCTAAGTATTCACGTTAAAATTATATTCTTTCTCAAATTGACGTTATCAAAGGTTAAATAAATATTTCAGTCACCCCTCTTCTGGGAGCTAACGTCTATGTGCCATTATTATGAGTATTATGACAATAGTAGAATATAATTTACTGACCACAATAATTTTCCGACCGAAAATACTTACGAAACGATGTCTTGTTGATGTTCTGTTACCAAATGTATCGAAGAACTCTACTACTATGTTACACAACACGATATGAAGTGACTTACTTTTCTTGTGTAATTCCAACCAAACTCTGTCCATCGACCTTCAGCAGCTGATCTCCTGCTTGTAGCTGACCATCCTGGAAAACAAACAACGCAAGTCAATTATTATTATTATTATTATTATTATTATTATCATTATCATTATCATTATCATTATCATTATCATTATCATTATCATTATCATCATCATCATTATTATTATTATTATTAATTATTATTATTACTACTTTTTTTTTTAAGAAATGCAAACTGAAGAATAACAGTAACCGAAAAAGAAACACATTCTTAAGAAAATAATTAGGAAAATTATGATGCCAACCAATATCTTGTGAATGATTTGGCAGTGCCTAAAGTTGTTTTCCATTTCAAGTTTTTTTTAATTTATTTTTTTATTTAGTGTATCCCATAGATCTTTCATGAGCATTGTAGTTTTGAGATGTAAAACAAGTCAGAAGTTGCAAATCTAGTCTTTCAGGTAAAGCTCCCTGTAAAGCAGATTTGAATAATTTCATGGGAAAAATTGTTCCGGGGCCGGGAGTGGGTCTCTGGCGTTTCGTCAGCCCACGCGAGCTGTGTGGATATAAAGGGAAAAGTTGAGACGGTGTCGGGTGGAGTTCCCGGGTAGCTCAGTTGGCAGAGCGCTGGTACGTTCAACCAGAGGTCCCGGGATCGATACCCGGCCCCGGAACAATTTTTCTCTTGAAATTATTCAAGTCAGAAGTTATACAAAAATATATAATCCGTAGCAAGTAGATTAATTTAATTTACAAGGATAAACAATTCAACATTTGAGTAGAAGATATGGGTATGGAGAAATTTACTAATTCTGTGGGATAAACGAAAAAGTGATAAGTTACAATAGTAGAAATGTTCGTGAGAAATGCAATGAGACAAAGCAACACAGTGGTTGAAAATTCCTGCTGCAGACCAAATAAAAACATTGCGTCTTTAATCTTTTGTCATAGTCAATAACAACTGACATGAAGACGTGAAAATTCCTCACTTATGTTCAATGATATCGCAATATACAGTTCACAGCTGACTCAGATCTATTTAAACTGACTTAAGGGGGTTCGGAATCGCCTATCTCCACAATGTTAAATTTCACCAAGTTTATGACCCATTTTCTCAGAAACCTTCATATGTAGAAAGATGAAACTTTTGTCACATATTACTGGAAGCCTGTTCATGATTTAGACATAAGTACTTTTAGTTAGTATAAAAACTTTACAAACTAAAAATGTTTATTATGAAATTGAATTTTGGAAAGAGAAAAGTTTTTTTTTTTTTTTTTTTAAACATACAAACATTTCCCTGTGTTAAAACTAGGAAATACTTTTGGAGAACACGTGGTAAAAATTTGAGCTTTGTATCTTAGGTAGAAGCTGGGATGTTGAGTCATATGTTTAAAAAATGTAATGTCTGGGAAACTTCAGTTGACAAGAAACATCAATTGACAGGTACAATATAAATAAAAAAGATAAAAAAAAAAGACTTTCCATTTTCAAAACAATAACTGTTATATATCACTGGAATCCCTGAAGTCCGCATTGAGGTTTTTTCCGGGGTTTTCCCTCAACTCAAGATGAGCAAATGCTGGGTAACTTTCGGTGCTGGACCCTGGACTCATTTCACCGGCATTATCACCTTCATATCATTCAGACGCTAAATAACCTGAGCTGTTGATAAAGCGTCGTAAAATAACCTACTACTACTGAAGTCTGTAGAATAGGCCTACAATGAGACATCAAATAAAATTTCAAAATTTCGTAATTTTTGTGGTTCCGAACCACCTTAAGAATTACAATTACAGTGTATTTGTCTCTGCTGTAAGGTACAGAGTAACTTCACTAACAATATATAGAAAGGTTATTCAAGTATCAATAGAAACAACAATTTTATTTTATTTTTAAATCAATTTTTGTGTCCTATAGTCTGTTTTGATACGTAGGATATGTAAGTTTTCCATGATAGTATGTCTTTGAGAACAGGCTTCCAAAGAGGGTTTCAACTCGAAGTTGTGGAAGATTCCCTTACATAATTGATGATGAATGATAATAGGGTTGCCAACCCTCCTGTAATTGCTCCTAATTTTTAACAGTCTCCCGGCTCCCGTATTTTTCTTCTCTTCGAGCATTTTTCTCTCTTATTTTTGCAATGTAAAAATCATTATTCTAAACATTTGATTTTGTCGTGAATGATGGTTGTTTATGTGATGATTTTTTTTGTTCAAGACATACATTGAAATATGCAGTCCTTTCGGAAGGTAATGCTTGCAGGAAATGGGTTTTAGTGCTCACTTGTTTAAAATCAAACGATATTAATATTATAATTTTGGAAAAACTGGCTAGTTTTGTTCTATGCATACCAAGTAGTAAGGCTCTTACAAAGAGGATGTTTTATCTCATAAACTGAACAGATGTTCGAAACAGGAATAACGACACATGTAATAAAATCAGAGCTGTAAACTGCATTTGACTTCACTATTACGCGAGACAAGAAGTTTCAAAATACTCTTAATTTAAGTCTACCTGTCAAAGAGTAGAATAAAGGTGCTCTTTAGTACCCTGACCTGAATAATTTGCCAAGTTTCTGTGTGAAATTTTACTGATTTCTTAACCTCCCGTATTTTCTTCAAAAAAAGTTGGCAACCCTAAATGATAATGACGATGAATAATGTAAAATAAAGTCTCTAGTAACGCGGAGATATGAATGCAAGCATGCCGTCGATACAGACAATAGGTTCTCTGTTAAGCGGCCTTCAGTACTCTTTTAAATCAGAGTACTGTAATTTCAAAACCAGTTTCAACTTACGGCATCCGCAGCTCCGCCTTTCACCACAGACTTGATGTAAATGCCCAAGCGGTCCTGTCCAGCACCCTGCAAATATAAAATAATACATTTAATTAAATAAAGTAAATTGCACATCACAAACAATTATAGCTACGGTCAAAATCAATACGCAAAGTGGCATTTCTTGACAGTCATGTCTTCTTTTTAACCTCATTTCCTACAGACTTGCGATCCAATATGGTGTAGGGGAGGGTATATAATTATGGACCAACACTGAACAGGCACACATTGCGGACATTCCTGGTCAGCACGGTACAGTGCCAACGCTGAGACAACACAGGACATTACCATCACAAGGGACAAACACCCAATCCCGTGTACGGAAGATAAATCACTTCCATGCCCACGCCGGGAATCGAACCACAGACCACTTGGCTGGAAAGCGAACACGCTATCCAAACAGCCGTAACTGCGGACTATTGTACTGTATTCATATACGCCTCTTCCTATAAAAAAAAAATATATATATTGACTTTTTTATCAGATTTATTAACAAGTCGCCATTTGGTTTACGGTAATATGTAGCAATCATATTAGTGCCGGTACTTCTTGAGGCTTACGTAAAGATGCGAACGTTGCTCATACCAGTTTCTGTAATGTGTTTAATTTAGAACTACAACAATTCAATACTGTCTACTCCCTCTGCGCTGCTCCAAAGCAAGTTCTACCGTTTGCTCTCCATTCACGTGTCTAAACGCTGTTTGAATACCGGTAGCGCAATGGAAAAAAAAAATGTCGATAGTTGCATAGTTTCACTATGCTGCATATTTTTTTAGGAGAACAAGGAGAATAGAGGATATGAGGACTGTAAGGAGAACAAGAAGACGAGGAGAAAAAGGGGAATGCAAGGAGAACGAGGGAAAGGCAATGAGAACAAGAGGAATGCAAGGAGAACGAGGGGAATGCAATAAGAACAAAGGGAATGCAATGAGAAACAGGGGAATGCAATGAGAAACAGGGGAATGCAAGGAGAACGAGGGAAAGGCAATGAGAACAAGGGGAATGGAAGGAGAACGAGGGGAATGCAATAAGAACAAAGGGAATGCAATGAGAAACAGGGGAATGCAAGGAGAACGAGGGGAATGCAATAAGAACAAAGGGAATGCAATGAGAAACAGGGAAAGGCAATGAGAACAAGGGGAATGCAAGGAGAACGAGGGGAATGCAATAAGAACAAAGGGAATGCAATGAGAAACAGGGGAATGCAAGGAGAACGAGGGGAATGCAATAAGAACAAAGGGAATGCAGTGAGAAACAGGGGAATGCAAGGAGAACGAGGGAAAGGCAATGAGAACAAGGGGAATGCAAGGAGAACTAGGGGAATGCAATAAGAACAAAGGGAATGCAATGAGAAACAGGGGAATGCAATGAGAAACAGGGGAATGCAATGAGAAACAGGGGAATGCAAGGAGAACGAGGGAAAGGCAATGAGAACAAGGGGAATGCAAGGAGAACGAGGGGAATGCAATAAGAACAAAGGGAATGCAATGAGAAACAGGGGAATGCAAGGAGAACGAGGGAAAGGCAATGAGAACAAGGGGAATGCAAGGAGAACGAGGGGAATGCAATAAGAACAAAGGGAATGCAATGAGAAACAGGGGAATGCAAGGAGAACGAGGGGAATGCAATAAGAACAAAGGGAATGCAATGAGAAACAGGGGAATGCAAGGAGAACGAGGGAAAGGCAATGAGAACAAGGGGAATGCAAGGAGAACGAGGGGAATGCAATAAGAACAAAGGGAATGCAATGAGAAACAGGGGAATGCAAGGAGAACGAGGGGAATGCAATAAGAACAAAGGGAATGCAGTGAGAAACAGGGGAATGCAAGGAGAACGAGGGAAAGGCAATGAGAACAAGGGGAATGCAAGGAGAACGAGGGGAATGCAATAAGAACAAAGGGAATGCAATGAGAAACAGGGGAATGCAATGAGAAACAGGGGAATGCAAGGAGAACGAGGGAAAGGCAATGAGAACAAGGGGAATGCAAGGAGAACGAGGGGAATGCAATAAGAACAAAGGGAATGCAATGAGAAACAGGGGAATGCAAGGAGAACGAGGGAAAGGCAATGAGAACAAGGGGAATGCAAGGAGAACGAGGGGAATGCAATAAGAACAAAGGGAATGCAATGAGAAACAAGGGAATGCAAGGAGAACGAGGGAAAGGCAATAAGAACAAGGGGAATGCAAGGAGAACGAGGGGAATGCAATAAGAACAAAGGGAATGCAATGAGAAACAGGGGAATGCAAGGAGAACGAGGGAAAGGCAATGAGAACAAGGGGAATGTAAGGAGAACGAGGGGAATGCAATAAGAACAAAGGGAATGCAATGAGAAACAGGGGAATGCAAGGAGAACGAGGAGAATGCAATAAGAACAAAGGGAATGCAATGAGAAACAGGGGAATGCAAGGAGAACGAGGAGAATGCAATAAGAACAAAGGGAATGCAATGAGAAACAGGGGAATGCAAGGAGAACGAGTGGAATGCAATGAGAAACAGGGGAATGCAAGGAGAACGAGTGGAATGCAATAAGAACAAAGGGAATGCAATGAGAAACAGGGGAATGCAAGGAGAACGAGGAGAATGCAATAAGAACAAAGGGAATGCAATGTGAAACAGGGGAATGCAAGGAGAACGAGGGAAAGGCAATGAGAACAAGGGGAATGCTAGGAGAACGAGGGGAATGCAATAAGAACAAAGGGAATGCAATGAGAAACAGGGGAATGCAAGGAGAACGAGGAGAATGCAATAAGAACAAAGGGAATGCAATGAGAAACAGGGGAATGCAAGGAGAACGAGGGAAAGGCAATGAGAACAAGGGGAATGCAAGGAGAAACAGGGGAATGCAAGGACGAGGGGCAGGCAATGAGAACAAGAGAAATGCAAGGAGAATGAGGGAAATGCAAGGAGAACAAGAAGCCGGGAATAAAAGGGAAATGTAAGGAGAACAAGGGGAATGGAAGCAGAACGAGAGAACAAGGACAACAAGGGAAATTCAAGAACGGGAATGCAAGGAGAACGAGGGAAAGACAAAAAAGGGGGAATACAAGGAGAACAAGGGGAATAAAAGGAGAACAAAGAGGAGAACAAAGGGAATACAAGGAGAAAAGTGAACTACAGGGAGAACAAGGTGAATACAAAGAGAACAAAGGGAATACAAGGAGTACAAGGGGAATGCAAGGAGAACAAGGAGAATGGAGGTAATACAAGGAGAACGGGGCAATACAAGGAGAACAGGGGAACACAAGAAAATAAGGGAATATAGCCAGAACAAGAATATACGGAGAATTAATCGAAGACAACGCGAATAAAGTGAAGGCAAGGAGAACAAGGAGAATCGAATACAAGGAAAACAAGAGGAATATGAAATGAAAGCGAAGATAAGAGACAAGAGGGGAATATGAGGAATATAAGGAGAAGGCAAGGAAAGTAAAGAGAACAAGGGGAAACCAATACAAGGAGAATTATGAGAATGAAAGGAAAATAAGAGGAATACAAGGAGAATAAGGTTAAGACAAGGAGAACGAGGGGAATACAAGGAGAATAAGCTTAAGACAAGGAGAACGAGGGGAATACAAGGAGAATAAGAGGAATGTAGGAAAACAAAGGGAAGACAGAGAGAACAAGGTAACGGCAAGGATAACAAGGGGAATCGAATGTAAAGAGAACAAGGGAAATGCAACGAAAACAAGGGGAATATGAGAACAAAGAGAAGACAATGAGAACAAGGAGAACACACGGAGAACACAAATGAAAACAAAGAAGAGATAAGGAGAACAAGGTGAAGGCACGCAGAATAAAGAAAACGGAGAATATCAGGAGAACAAGAGAAGAGTTGCACTTTTATGTTATGGCTAATTCTCAAGTTACGCTCCCCCCCCCCATACCTAGTGAGGAAAAAGACGTAGTTGTACTTCAAAATAACTCTTTGAACAATAGTTTCATATAATCTTGTAGTAAGAGATATAAATACAGTGCAATTGGCTTAAAACATTATTAACATTATGAAAATCATGGACTACCAAAAACTGTTCTTCGTTGTAGGCGAGACCGTGGAAGACCCAAAAAACGATTGTAATAAAAAGAAATTTGAACTTTGTGAGGCAGAGCTAAATAGTCCTACGCCTACGATCTCTTTTGTTGTTGCTGCTGATAATGATGTGCTTAACACTTAAATTCGCAAAGTATCCTATAGGATACAACAGTTAATAGGCTATATGCTATAATTTTAATAGAACAATAGAGAAAAACTGGTAGGAAAATTAAAATTTCACAACACTATAATATTGTACGACATAATATAAAATATGGACATTGCGATAGTTGTTTTCTTTACAGTCTGACACGGTTTAATAAACTAGTGTGAGAAATGAAGTTTTTCCAATTTATGGGTTAAATTTTAACTATCATCTTAATAGCCTCGCGGTCACTATACTGACCGTCGTATCCGAGGTTCGCGGATTAAAATCTGCCCGAGGGCGATAAAATACTTACCATTGGTTCTTCCGAAAGGAAACTAAAGCTGTGTGGGTCCCGTGTCATACATTTGCGGCGCGTAAAAGAATTGTCCCTGAGAGGAGACTCCAGGCAAAATCTGTCAGAAATTTCTCTCTCGCGTTTAAATTCAGCCTGTGTACAGTATATTTCAATCACCCATTTATGTATTCAAATTTGTCTGAAGATAAAAATGTATTAACTGCGTCTGAATAAGACAGAATGTAAATTGTAATCGAGAGCACTTATTAATACGTTTATACGACACTAAAAATAGTTCCTCGTATATGAAAACTAGCTGATAAAATTTTCCTCTACTGAGTTTACTGCTTTACTTTTTAATAGAATCAATTTTACTTTGTAATTCGCAATGAATTCCTTCCTCCTACCGCGGATTTACGTCTTATTTTCGGAGAACAATGTCTCAATTCGACGCTGGTTAACATAATTACAGATACGTGGTGGTGCTGGTAGTAACTTGTGGGTGGAAGCAGTGTGAGCCGGTATTCAGGTATTGTATTGAAGGAACTGGCTGCAGAGGTCAAGGGCATCTACATTGTACTGCAGGAGTCCAGTGCGCTGGACCACAAACAATGCACGAGGTGACAAATCAAACGATGCAAAACGTGCATTTTCAAAAACATCTGTTAGAGACAATACTTATTATATACTTAGGGGGAAAAAAAGGAGCACGTGTTGTACTTAAGACACTTTTTCATATATAAACTACTGTCATATATTTTCTGTTGAGTTGTAGACATTTCGGCATCAAAATATCTGGGACTTCCAAGAAGAAGGGGATCATAAGTGCTGACATGACAAATTTAATCTCAGGTTTTCACAGTGATTATTTCGAGGGCTTAGTGTGAAGCTACAAAAATTGACATTTTTAGATTCCTACACAAATCGATAGCAAAACCATTCTTCTGCTTGTAAATTCATAAGAAAGCCGCTGGATTTATTACAAAAGAGAATAATTAAAATCTGTCTGATAAAGTATATTGTTACCCTACTACATTTCTTTCATTCGAATTTTAACGTTTTCAAACTGGAACAGATATATAAAATATACATTATTAACTTTCTTTCATACGAACAAGAAACATTTTTACACACAATGGCATAATTGTAATACGAGAAGGAACATATTTCATTTCACAGAATCCAAAAGTTCAACGGCTGCTAGTATGAAACATGGCTTCAACTGTGACTTAAAACTACACAACAAATTAATTTCTCAGTACCCTGTTTTAGCAAACATAAATATGATTAAATTTAAGCTTAAAATTAAACAAATTATTAAGGGAACTTAACATAGGGTTAGATAATTAATTGCTAAATATTAGTCATATACTTGTGAATTGTGATTGCGTTTTATCATACAGGCTCTTGTTTTTGTAATCTGTGTTATTTTATTCCTTATATTAATTGTTTATTTTGTCTTCTTTCTGCTTATCTAAAGTGCGGTTTCGAACTCCAGACCAAGAGCGTTTGCTCATACGGGGGCAAATTCTTTAATTTATATTTCTGTTTTGTTTAAATATTTAACATGTTCATTTTTGTTTGATATATAGGCCTATAATAGTTTTTAATGCATTTTTGTTTCTATTACATTTAATATGTAATTTTATAGTTTCTTGATTGTAATAATTATAATATAATAATAAATAAATTGTTCTAAAAAATTAAAAGAGGGCTTATCATAGGCAGCTACATCATGTATTGCAAACGATGTTCCTTCGTTTCAATACATTTGTCCACAACAATTGATCGTTGCTTGATTACTAATTATGACGTAGGAACATACTACTCATGGCTAACGAGAAAGACAGGCTTCGGCACGAATCGGAGTCACGTGGTTATCATGGTCTAGTCATGGCCATCTTGACAATCGCCTAATATAAATACATGTTCAAAGTTTTAAAAAACAAAGGAATAGCTATATTAAACCCATGTTAAATGTGCATTTATATATAAATTTGTTCAATGTTAGCCATGTTATGACTCTCGCACTGTAGCCTACGATCTCCTACAAACAAAATGTACACATAGTTATGTTATTTACTTTTATGTGCGGTTCTTCTGAACGCATTGATATAGATGATAAAGAATGAACATACCTATTTACTCATTTATTCAATCACTTATATTTATTTTGTTCATAAATTTATTTGTTTATTTACTTATTTTGTAAATTCATTTTATAAATTTATTTATTTTTATTTACTTATTTATTCGGCTAATCGTTCCTTCGTTCATTTATTTACTTATAATCATAAATCACATAAATCAATCAATTCTACCATCTATCCATTCATCCAAACTCCCTCCATCCGTCCATCTATCCTTCCATTCACCCAGCCATATATTAAACTACGTACAATAGTCTAAAATATCCATCCATATATCCAATCATCTATCTCTGCCCACGTATCCAACTGATTCATGTTAAATATAGAGAATGTATGAATTATGAAAACTGGACAAAAATCTGCCCATACTAGAGCACACGGCATCAGACATACACTCATTCCCCTTCATGGCTAACTGTTCATTACTTTAAAGAGAGCATCTTGAAAGTTGAATAGGTGAGTCATCGTCATGCAAGGCTGGGCATCCACTCGAGGAAAAGACTTTTTTTTCCTTCAGTAACAAGACAATTACTTTCAATTTCCGATTCCTGGAGTGTCGAAACAAAGAAAACGGGGGGAGGGGGAGACACTTGAACTTGGTCCAATGTAATACAACTTCCGGGAGCTGCAGCGTGAGAAATCGCGTTTACTATGATACAATGGCGTAAAAATCATAATAATTAAGCACAAGACAGTTCAGTCGTCAAGGGAGACACGAGATTTGTACTGGACAAAGAGCGAGAGCTTCAGTCTTTCTTAAAGCTCCCACCCTACCTATGCTTCATTGCATCCTATAGTATAGACTATTCAAGTCCATTGGTTACGTTTAATCTTTACATGAATACTGACGAAACTATAGCATTACAAAGTGAAGCTATGGCAGAAGTAAACAAAGAGAGAAATATATGCAGAGAAAGAAACAAAATGAGAGAAAGAAGCAAGAAACTGATAATGAAATATGAAATAAAGAAAACAGAGGAACGTAGGAGATAAATAAAGACAGATTTATAGAGAAACAGAAAACTCAAGAGAATAGGCCTATGTAAGAAAGATTTTGAGATAAAAACTAACAGGGAATTTAAGGAAATCCCAATGATTGCATCAAACGTCAAACGTCGCCTTCCAGACGAAAAGATATAACTAAAAAAAATCGATTTTAAAGATCCGCTGGTTTTTAATACAAGGCCTATGTATCTAAACTCTATTTTTTTTAGTTAGGCCTACGTCTCTTCGTCTGGCTACGATAGAGTCGAATTACAAAATAATAAAATATACATACCTAATATACGTAATTCAAAATCTCAAGGTCACTAGCCTTCTATGTGTAACGACATCCGCTGACGTACACGTTAATGCTATTAGTAGGGTTGAGTCTCTCGCTTGATGGGCACATTGCAGGGCCAACACTTTCTATAATAAGAACGAAGATGACTGCGAAATGAATCCAAAGGCGAATCGCCTCGAAGTTGCCCGATATTAGTAACAACGTTCAGAAAAGATTCCTAAACGAAATAATATTTAAAAAAAAATTGTTCCAAACGGAAACGAACCCGAACCTGCTACTTTCGTAGCCAGAATCCCTGAAAACCATTTTATAGCGATGGACTTAATTAGAGACCACCTGAGAAGAGCTAATGACGTAGTTCAAAAGTGCTTGGCATTGGAAACCAACACTCAAACAGTCTCTTTGACGACGTGTTATTTTACATTCATACAGTACATGATTTAAGACGAAAGATAAACGTCGAATACTGATGAATTTATGGTTATACGACTGTATTTATGACTACTCGTAAGTGCCTATAAAGGATATAATAGCCAATTCATGTCCATTCCATTTCCATCAACATCAAAATAAACTTATCTTCATTCTCAAAACACACTTGCATGATATAGGTAAGGCATCACACTGAGATTGTTGAGTTAAGAGAAGACGATTTGTTCGTTCAAATTTGCGGCATCAATATTAATACTAAACATGTATATGGAATGTGTTCGATTTCGTCTGTCAACATAAAATTTAATTAAAGGAATAATTGCAGAATGTTAATAAAACTTACAAGAATATTAACTATAATTTCCGACAGCCTAAGAAGCAAACTATTTAGTCCAGATTTTCTAATTCTTAGTCAATTTGTACAATAAAAACACGGAAATCTATTTATTTTTAGGAAGTTTTTTTAGTAGGTTATTTTACGACGCTTTATCAACATCTAGGTTATTTAGCGTCTGAATGAGATGAAGATGATAATGCCGGTGAAATGAGTCCGGGGTCCAACACTGAAAGTTACCCAGCATTTGCTCATATTGGGTTGAGGGAAAACCCCGGAAAAAACCTCAACCAGGTAACTTGCCCCGACCGGGAATCGAACCCGGGCCACCTGGTTTCGCGGCTAGACGTGCTAACCGTTACTCCACAGGTGTGGACTTTTAGGAAGTTAAATTAAAAATTTAATCTACATACATGTTGAAATCCTCCTGAACATTGCTGTATGTATGTGTGTATATGTATGTAAGTTTGTATGTAGAGTATGTACGGTACGTATATGATATGAACGTGTGTGTATATATATGCATCTATTTTTTTTTAGCTATTATTTAAAGACGCTGTATATACTACCGAGTCATTTAGCGTCGATATAATTCGAGATAGCGAGATGATATTTGGCGAGATGAGGTCGAGGATTCGCCACAGATTACCTGACATTCGCCTTAAGGTTGGGAAAAATCTCGCAAAAAGCCCAACCAAGTAATCAGCCCAAGCGGGAATCGAACCAATGCCCGAGCGCAACTCCTAAACAGCAGGCAATCGCGCTACCGCCTAAGTTACGTCGGTGGCTATGTATGATCATTGTTTCAAAAAATTTCGTCAGGTAGAATATTTTTTGTTAAGTTTATTTATACACGTTTTAACATATGTGGTCATATCGCGTGTTTAGGATATGTGGGTACACCAGTAGGTTGTTGTTACTACTGTTGAGTTCCTGTTTCTATTGTGTGTTGTTTCCGTTCAAGTCACTGATTATAGAATTTGATTTAAAGTGTATATGGGTGATTGAGGCGGTGATGAATCATGGTAGTCCATATCTGTGGAGTAACGGTTAGCGCGTCTGGTCGCGAAACCAGGTGGCCCGGGTTCGATTCCCGGTCGGGACAAGTTACCTGGTTGAGGTTTTTTCCGGGGTTTTCCCTCAACTCAATATGAGCAAATGCTGGGTAACTATCGGTGCTGGACCCCGGACTCATTTCATCGGCATTATCACTTTCATCTCATTCAGACGCTAAATAACTTAAGATGTTGATAAAGCGTCGTAAAATAACCTACTAAAATAAATAAATCATGGTATGTAAATTTCCAATCCGGCATTTGCCTTTGTGACTGAGGAAAACCATTTAAAACCTATATTATTTTAATGTACCGAAGTACATATGATATTTCCATGCAGATATTCTGCTTCATCATACGATAAAAGAGTAATGGAACGGAAAAAAATTCTCTCCGGCGCCGGGATTTGAACCCGGGTTTTCAGCTCTACGTGCTGATGCTTTATTCACTAAGCCACACCGGATACAACCCCGGCGTCGGACAGAATTGTCTCTGATTGAGTTCCAACTCTTGGGTTCCCTCCAGTGGCCGCCCTCTGCACTACGTCATAGATGTCTATGATGTATCCGGTGTGGCTCAGTGGATAAAGCATCAGCACGTAGAGCTGAAAACCCGGGTTGAAATCCCGGCGCCGGAGAGAATTTTTCTCCGTTCCATTACTCTTTCATCGTATGATGAAGCAGAATATCTGCATGGAAATATCATATGTACTTCGGTACATTGAAATAATATATGATATGCGTAAATCACGAAGTGATTTAAGACGGCGCCTATTCCGTCGGATCCCGGCCAACTGGTCACTCATAACGAGTGCACCTCAGCACATGTGTGGACTTCGGTCCTATGTTCATAGACATCTATGACGTAGTGCAGAGGGCGGCCACTAGAGGGAACCCAAGAGTTGGAACTTAATCAGAGACAATTCTGTCCGACGCCGGGGTTGTATCCGGTGTGGCTTAGTGGATAAAGCATCAGCACGTAGAGCTGAAAACCCGGGTTCAAATCCCGGCGCCGGAGAGAATTTTTCTCCGTTCCATTACTCTTTCATCGCATTTAAAACCTGTCAGATTGACCGGCCATGGGGTTTGAAACCGGTACCTCAAGAAATGCGAATCTCAAAGACTACCATCTGAGCCAACTCGCTCGTTATGTTTTAACTTATAATTAGAATTACTGTATCTCGTCAATTCGATAGCAATGATATCAATATTATTACTGTTATTAATAGGCGGGTTTGCACTGTCTTGTGCAGAACTGTGGTGTTCATTGGAGGGTAAGTGGACCATCTGCAGCGAACCACGCGAAAGTGAGGCAGGCATGCAGCGATCGGAGCACGATAATCGCGAAGGAAAGGGGAAAGGTCGTCCTGAATCTACAGTCACCTTGAAATGCACCCTCACTGCTTTCCTTCCCAGGTCACTGACTGCTATATGCAGTTTCTCCATTATCTGCATCAAAGATAGGATCCTATGATCAGTGCCTCATCACTCGTGAGATGACAACTGCAGGTGAGGACCGGGCAGTAAACTTTCCCAATTTACAATGTCGTATTGACTTGCCGTATTTTTCGGATTGCAGGATGCAGTTGTTTATCTAATTAAAATCCGACTCTGTCCTATATTATTTATTTATTTATTTATTTATTTATTTATTTATTTATTTATGTGTTGTTTTCTAATGCCAGGCGCTTAACAATAAAGTCATCTCTTGCACTCCAATATTTTTCAGTGATATTGTCATGGTCAACCAATGAAGCACAGATTTTGAGGTGTTCCAAATCCAATTTCTTGATTTGAATTGCACAATGGGCAGTTAGGGGACTGATATGTTCCAATTCTATGCAGGTGTTTGGCCAAACAGTCATGGCCTGTTGCCAATCTAAATGCAGCTACAGACGATTTTCGTGGTAAATCGAGAATTAACTGTGGATTATGGTGCAGAAAGTTCCATTTTTTCCCTTGAGATTGTGTTGTCAAATTTAGTTTGTTGAAGTCTAAGTATGTAGATTTAATAAATCTTTTCACAGAGTAATACGTAGATTTAGTAACAGGTCTGTAAGTAGCAGTGCTGCCCTTCTTTGCTAAAGCATCTGCATTCTCGTTTCCCAGGATTCCGCAATGGGATGGTATCCATTAGAATACAATTCTTTTATTGAGTGTTATTAATTGAGAGTGCATTTTAGTTATTTCTGCTGTTTGAGATGAAGGTGTGTGTCTAGAGACTATTATTTATTTATTTCGCATTTATTTACCTTTCGGGGTGTACATCGGCGTTCAAAGATACCTGCCCCTATTAATCGATAGTGATCGATAATTTATTCGTGTATGTGTGGCTTCTAAAGTTATTACTTTTATGAACATATGGTGAACATAAACGTCGGTGTCGCCAATAAAACATAAATAAACCCGCATTATAGAATTCAAACTTTCATCGCCTCCTAATGATTGTAAAAAGCATTAGGTTTACCGGGAAAACCGCAGATACTGTCAATATTATGAGAATAATTTATAAACTACATATTTTCCTCAATACTTTCTTACCCGTCGCAATAATAGTGTCATCTATTGAGAACTCGCAGAATTATTTTGAAGTTTGTAAATTTGTTACATCTTTGAACGCTAGTATACTATAAGAAGTAACATGAGCTGCTGCCAGGAAGTTAAAGGACGATAGCAATGGCAAAAGAGGCTTTTAATAGAAAAAGGAGCATCTTCTGCGAACCTCTGGAAAAAGAAATGAAGATACTAGTGAAGTGCTTTGTGTGAAATGTGGCATTGTATGGGACAGAAACATGGGCATTACGACGAAGGGAAGAGAAGCGACTAGAAGCATATGGAGAAGGATGGAGCGTGTGAAACTGACAGACAGAATAAGAAATGAAGCTGTGTTGGAAAGAGTAGGTGAAGAAAGAATGATGCTAAAACTGAAAAGGAAAAGAAATTAGTTGGGTCACTCGCTGAGAAGAAACTGCCTAGGCTACTGAAGGATACACTGGCAGAAGAAGATATAAGGCGATAGACGACATTAAGTATGAAGACTGGATATAAAAAGGCTCTAAGTGCCAAAGAGAAAAACTCTAGAAAACAGGACTTTCTTGACGCAACTATAATCATACATTTTGCACATCTATGGGAGAAGCTAGATTCTAAATAAAATTACAATGGTACTTCTCTTTCTTACTGAAATAACCCAGGGACATGCTCTATTTTGGAAATACTAATATTCAAAGATATTGGCACTTACAGCTTTTTATGTAGTCTTCATATATATATATATATATATATATATATATATATATATATATATATATATATACCATATGCGGACACTAAAGGAAGACACCAAATAAGAAAGACTGGAGAATGTTGGGTTTGCAGTGAAAAATCTGCTCTTGGGCAGAAATAATGAATGAATGAATATTACTCGTGCTTATTTCTTAGTTACAGTATTTTCTCGAATACTCCGCGCCCTCGAATAAGCCGCACCCCAAAAAAATACATAAAATACATAAATAAAACTTTCAACAAATATATTCACGACAAATTAAAAACAATTGAACATAAATGTAGCATGAACAAATTTATCCTAGAACAGGGCGCATTTCAAACCCATCCTATGCGCAGGCACTGCACGCATGTCAGTTGCCTTACTTAATTATCCGTTTAAACGAAATCTTGCAACATTAATAGCACACGTCACGATTTCCAAATATAAGACGCACAAACTATACACTTATCACACTTGAACTTGATTCTGACACATGTACTGCTAATCCAAGGAAAAATTGTGACAATGTCGTGTATAGTTCCTGGGGTAGCTCAGTCGGTAGAGCGTTTGCGCGCTAAGCGAAGGGTCCCGGGATCGATACCCGGCCCCGGAACAATTTTTCCTTGAAATTATTCAAAACTGCTTTACAGGGAGCTACTACCTGAAAGCCAGATTAGAACAATTTCATTGTGTTAACAATTAAAATATCCGCGCGGAAAGACAAATGACATTCACTGCCACCTTAGGAGTTGCGCGGAAGGAAAATCGAGCAATGTTGCCAACTTCATTTCGAATAAGCCACGCACCTGTATTTTTTACTTGTACACTGTATTTCGGGAAAAAAAAAAGTGCGCGGGATATTCGAGAATATACGGTAATTTGACTTATGAGACAATGAATATAAACAAATCAAACCAATACTTTATGAAGCAGACTGAATCTTCAAAATCATTTTCTCGGTACGGGCATTAGGAATGGTGAAAACGTGTATTCTTGCGAAAATCTTGAAATCAATGTTAGAGGCAACACAATCGCCTTTACAATTCGTACAGTGAGACTGTAAAGACTGTGATTCAGTCACTAACATGCGTGTTTAGACATTGTTCTGACATCGATAGGATTCGAAACTTCCCAACACGTCAAACAATTTATTACATATGGAATTAAAAGAGTTCAGAAAAGGTCAATCTGTCTTCGACATGAATCTTTCTGAACGTGTTCGAACTATGCGTTAACCACAAATAATTCCATAGTTTCTGAATTCACCTAATCATTTAAAAAGTCAGTAATAGAATTTCAGATACTGGACATCAGAAATCCCACGTGCGCTGCATTAACAACCCTCTGCATAGCAAAGAACTCGCAATACGGTGTGGAGCTAGCGCGTTCAGTATTCCCAGGCAATACTTCATTGAGAATGCTAATGGTACTATCAAGTCGTTATGTGAGGATGCTGTATGAATATCTTAGCCACGTGAAGAAGATCGCCAGATGCATGTTGACACACGTTACACCAAGCGATTCGCCTGCTAGAGGCCCAACACTTTTTATAGTAAAGTAATAACTGAAATATTTCAGTGTGGAATGAAAATTTACACACACATATACAGCAGTAGCGGACGGTGGGTTTGAAAGTTGAGGCCAAGACGTGAATGATAAGAATATAAAAATATAAGGATGTGACGTACCTCATTACCAAGCGCAGAATTTATAGATTTTATGTTTAGGAATTTATATGATTTTACGGGAAAAAAATAAAAATAGAGAACATACTGTTAATATTATTACAACGGCTTGGTAAAGATTGCCTCTCTTTAGGGCACTCTAAGTCCTAACCTACGAATTAGGTCTTTTTAGGTCATATTGAATTTAATAATGTTACTCTTTGCTACATAAAACGAACAAGAAAAGCAATATTTCGAAAGTAGATAGCAACAAAATTGATTTGAACCTAAGAATTTGGGGCTTGCTCACTACTATTGCATAGTCTAATTTTACACCAAATTAACTCGATGTTCCTCTTTCTTCGCAAACCGAACAATTAGGTCACAACATACTGAACAACTGCTTCTAGAAGAAGCTAGAGACAAATCTGCATTTGTTTCTAAACTCTCGATATATTTAAAATACTGTATAAGTAAATACATCTCGTAACACAAAAGAATAAAATAACAAGAACACCCGCAAACAAGAGGAAATCTAACAACGTAAATGAAAACTTTTACGCAAGGAGAGAAAACTAACAATACGTGACTCAATTTTCTAAAACCACGAAGAGAGAAAGAGAGACGGCTTCCCAATACAGCCGAAACCAGCCGTGACTATAAGCAGTACAGTTGTCAGCGATGGGTAGGACGTCTCCAAATCGGCTCCCCTCTCGCGTTCTATAAAGTTTAAACACTCTTCTAACCAGCTATCTTATTGGTTGAACTGCTGCTGTCATGGTTACCGGGGAGTAGCGTCATGTAGCCGACTCCTCTCTCCCGCTCTCGCATAGACACAGCAGGCTGCTAGATGTCGACTATACAGGTTACAGCGCTATCTGTTATTTTTAGTATGAATTATTTGTACTATCTACAGTATAGCGAGCGGGCATCACCAACTGAATGTGGTCGACTTTACGTAACTTACATCTTAGTCGTAGTGAATAGTAAAATTAATATAAAAGGAAAAATGTTCATTTGCTATAACTTGTCCGTTATCTTAATTCTGCTGGAATTATTATTGCCATATTGTGTTCTGGTAAAATATCATGGGAGGCACGGCCTCCCTTGCCTCCCCTGAAAATCCGCCGCTGATATACAGACAAATAAACACAGGAACATCGAAAACAGAAGAAAATATAAGAATAAATCAAGGACTCAGACAAGGTTGTAGCCTATCACCTAGTCTCTTTAACGTATATCTAGATGACTTAATTAAAAAAATGGAAAATGGAGGTGAATCCAAGTATAACGATTAGTAAAGATACATTTTTAAATGTTCTAATGTTTGCCGATGATGTAACATTAATACAAGACAGTGAAGAAAAATTGCAATATGCCATTCACAAAGTACAGCTACTAGGAAAAGAAGACTATAATTTGAGCATATCAACTCATAAAACTGAAGTAATGGCCCACAGTGGTAAATTTCCAATTCGTACAAAAATAATAGTTGATAATAAGCCCACAGAACAAGTATCTCATTTTGATTATTTAGGTTGTAATATAACTTATGATTTAGATATATTGACAACAAAATAAGCAAATTCCAGTGGATATGCGGAACAATAAATAGAACACTAAAAAATAAAACTAAAAAAGAAACAAAGCTTAAAGTTCTATAAAATATGGCAGCACCCGTATTGACATATGGAAGCGAATCATGGATAATTAAAGAACGAGATAAAAGTAAATTACAGGCTGCAGAGATGAGTAAAGGGATGTACAAGAAGGGATCTGATAAGAAATGAGGATATCCGTAAAGAATTAAATATATACAACATAAACGAAAAAGTTGAAGATTATAAAGAAAAGTGGAAAGAACACCTGTCTCGAATGGATAACGAAAGAATTCCAGCACTGATACAAAAGTACCAACCTAAAGGCAAAAGAGATGTCGGACGTCCTAGGAAGAGGTGAAACTGAATAAAATGTGAAGACGGAACAGGCACTAAGCCTAAACCATGATGATGATGATGATGATGAATAATTTCGAGGAAAAAATTGTTCCGGGGCCGGGTATCGAACCCGCGACCTTTGGTTAAACGTACCAATGCTCTCCCACTGAGCTACCCGGGAACTCTACCCGACACCGATCCAATTTTTCCCTCTATATCCACAGACCTCAAAGTGGGCTGACAACCGTCAAGCAACCAACATTTGAGTGCACACTAACTCTGTGTGACTTTAAATTGTGGTTTTCTGTTACGTACAGTGACGTGTATTATGCAAATCAAGCTTTCAGGAATAACTCCCTGTAAAGTTAATTTGAATAATTACGAGGGAAAAATTGTTCCGGGGCCGGGTATCGAACCCGGGACCTTTGGTTAAACGTACCAACGCTCTCCCACTGAGCTACCTGGGAACTCTACCCGACACCGATCCAATGATCGGATGATGATGATGATGATAATGATGATGACATATACAGACAGAGTGAACCGTAAGTAATGTCATTAATTTCAGGGGGTTATTCTTTGAGATATTTCAAACAAAAAAGTTTAATACAGACCCAATCATATTATTCATCCATCATCTACATAGGCGTTGTCAGTACCTTCTTTTATACATAAGCTCCTAGACATATCTAACTATGAAATCTAGAATTTCCTTATCTTTCTGTTATTTCTCCGGCCACAAGGAAGTCGAGATCATTGACACATCCACGAAAATGTCAAATTTCGGAAACCGGTCGGTCCAGGACGTGATATAGTTTCTAGTTCTACGGGAACGCACAAAAACGCGTTAATAGGGTCTTAACAGCAACAATCTAACGCCTCGCTCCACTGCTACGAAATTCAATCTCCTTGTCCTACCTACACTAGCAACAGAATTCAGACTTGCAGGCGAATGACAGTTCGATTCCAGGAATACACTGAGATTTGCGCTGGATAATTTTATTGCGTCATTGGCACATTATTAGGTCTATTATTATTATTATTATTAATTATTACTATCATCATCATCATCATCGGCAAAACATACCTAGAGAAGAATAAAGAAGTGTATGTAGTATTTGTGGACCTAGAAAAGGCCTTTGACCTAGTGGATTGGAAAGAGAGAAGGCTGTTCAGTAATCTTTATATGAAACAACGAGTCAAAGCTAAGGTAGAAGAAGAAATGTCTTATGGAAGTGAAATAGGGAGAGGAGTACGACAAGGATGCCCTTTATCACCTATCCTGTTCAACATCTACCTGGAGGATTTAGTTAAGAACGGTTTTCAGAACATGGGAGGAGTGATAGTAGGAGGAAGAAGAATAAAGTGCATAAGATTTGTTGATGATATGGCGTTGTTAGCAGAAGAGGAAATAATACTGAGGGATATGCTACTGGAGCTAAGTAACAGCTGTGAGCAGTATGGGATGAAGATAAATGCAAACAAGACGAAGACTATGGTCATAGGAAGAAAAGTAAGGAAGGTAAAAAAATTCACAATTTAGTATTTTATTACATTACTGTAGCCCAAATAAATTCCAAGAAATTCGTACAGTACTAGAAGTTAAAATGATGTTGGCAACGTTGTTAAGTGATACCGTATTCACGTTAAATGCCTATCTCTGTCCTTAATCCCTTAAGGAATGTTGAGAATTGCTACGAAAAAAGGTACAATGACAGCTTGCAAACGGCCTCCGAGGTATGACAAAGGGTTATTTGCACCGTTATTTAACAGTTTCTTGAAATGTAAGATTTCTCATGCAGTATGACGGTTTTTCTTTTCGTTTTGTACATTAAAAATCAAATCTTTATTTGTTAATTACAGTGCAATAATTTATTTTTTCTTCCTCCTATCTATTAGAAAAATCCGGTGATCAACATACCGATGATGACGATGAAGTCAAGAGAGAATTTCAATCCGAAAAAAATGTGACTAGAACAAGCCTTATGTAATATTGAGTTAATTCACCACTGAAAGACTGCATGAATCGAGAACATATAAATGAACTGCTTAACATGTTAAAGAATAGTTTTGAAAATGAGAAGGGGAATCAAAGGAGAAAATTGGAAAAATAACGTAAAATAAGAAATAAAGTTCTGATTTCAAGCTTTTATTATTAGCAACATTTTCGACGTTTTTATTTAACACTAGCCGTACCCGTGCGCTCCGCTGCACACGTTAGAAATAAATATAAAGTAATTTCAGGGAAAGGATTTATATGTAAATACATATTTACTTATAAAGCTAATATAATTTATATTTTGCATTATCTTTATGTTTCACAATGTGTAGGGTTGAAAAATCCTACTTTTATTTTCCATATTTTTCCATATTTTAGAGTTTAGTACATATTTTCGTTAATTTCCATATATTTTCCATATTTCATATAAAACAGTCCATATTATATTAGGTTTAACAATAAAACAAAACAAAATTCCATTAACTTTTAAAAATACATTTCAACAATAGAGATTTAAACACATGTTCAGTAATCCCTTTAACATCAGAGTTATTTGAAAATTAGCAGTCCTATCAACAATGGGAAAGTAAGTTACAAAACTGTATTAATTTAATTTAAAATTTTTAACAGACTTCAGTTGTGCAGCTCAACAGTTAAATGCCAGTCAGAGTACACATAGGTTCAGTTTTGTAAATCATACTATAAAGACGGTAAATATGCCAAAAGTACGTCATTCAGTCAATTTAAAATCAAAACTAACAAGTTACATTTCAGAATTTAAAGAAGATGGTTTATCAACTGACAATAAAATATTATTTTGTAATTTGTGTCAGTGTGCAGTATCATCTACACAAAAGTTCCTGGTGCAACAACACATTACAACTAGTAAACATCAGGCCAACAAACAACTAAATTCCAAGCAGAGACAATTGTTTTTAACACAACCAACAACATCGAATGTAAGATCTGAGTTTAACATCGACCTGTGCCGTTCTCTCATCTCTGCTGATATTCCTCTCTACAAACTAAAGAATAAGGTCTTCAGGGAATTCCTTGAAAAATATACTCAACATACAATCCCGGATGAGTCAACACTTAGGAAGACGTATGCTCCATCCATCTACGATGAGACAATACAGAAGATAAGAGATGAAATTAAAGATAGTTCAATTTGGGTTTCCATTGATGAGACTCCCGACAAAGAAGGTAGACTTGTTGGTAATGTAGTTATCGGTTTGTTAAGTGAACAATATTCTGAACGAATTCTTTTACATTGTGATGTTCTAGAAAAGTGCAATAACAAAACTATAGTTAAACTGTTCAACGAAGCTATGGGTATCCTGTGGCCAAAGGGTATTATGTACGATAATGTGTTATTCTTTATTAGCGATGCTGCCCCTTATATGGTCAAAGCTGGACAAGCATTATCTGTTGTATATCCTAAATTGACTCATTTTACTTGTGTGGCGCATGCATTTCATCGTGTGGCAGAAGTGGTCAGAGACAATTTCCCTAAAGTAGATTTGTTGATTTCATCAGTGAAAAAAGTATTTCTCAAAGCTCCCAGTAGAGTTAACGTGTTGAAAGAAATGTACCCTGAAATTCCATTGCCACCAAAGCCAATTTTAACTAGATGGGGTACATGGCTAGAAGCAGTTGAATATTATGCCGAACATATAGACTCTATTAACAATGTTCTCCTTGCATTGGACTCTGAAGATGCAGTCTCAATTGATACTGCGAAAACAGTTACCTGTGACATAAGTGTGAAGAATGACTTAGCTCACATTCAGCATACATTTTCATGCATCATAAAAACGCTCAAAAGTCTCCAAAATAGGCACTTTCACTATCTGAAAGTTTTGAAATTATAAATAGTACTGTGGAACAACTGAATCGTGGTAGAGGTAAAGTTGCAGATGCAGTAAGAGCTAAGGTGGACACTGTACTTTCAAAAAACCCTGGATATGAAGAACTACAAAAGGTTGTTGCTGTGATGAGTGGTGAATCAACAGTGAAGATTAACTTGGACTTATCCCCAGCAGACATTGTGAAATTGAATTATGTACCAGTTACTTCTTGTGACGTCGAACGCTCTTTTAGTCAGTATAAATCTATCCTCAGAGACAATAGAAGAAGATTCACTTTTCAGCACTTGAAAGAAATGTTTGTAACCTATTGTTATGGTAACAGACAATAAAAATTGTGTTTTGTTGAAACTACATTGGAAGATAAGGTACGTCCATTATATTTTTTGTTTAGTTTGATTAAAATGTACCAATATTTAACGTACATAGTCATTTTTTTATAATTTTAAGTCCATATTTAATTCCATATTTTGGTAAAAATCCATATTTAATTCCATATTTTGGTAAAAATAACTACATATATATTTACATATTTCATATATTTTTAGTCCATATAAATCCGTTCCCTGGTAATTACATAATTAAAATAGGACATTTGATCCAGGTAACATTCGTGTTTGATAGAAGGATAAATCGTTTAATATGTTACTTAATTTAAATTGTATTTAAATAATTAAAATGCGATCATTTTGGTGCAGAGACCACTCATTTGCTGCAATGACAATTCCTTTAACATGTTTATTTTATTACATGCATCCATACTTTAATGAAGACTGACATATCATTTAGATTTAATGTGTACGGTATACTTTATTTTACTTGCTATATGTTTACATTGAATTATGGTAATAACTTAATTTTAACCCTTGTTTTCTACGTATTCAGTAAATGGCGCTTGGGCCACTATGGTTCTGAACTCTTCAAATAATATAACTTAAATTAAATTATATTATATTATATTATATTATATTATATTATATTATATTATATTATATTATATTATATTATATTATATTATATTATATTATATTATATTATATTATATCATATCATATTATATTATATAAAAATGTGTTGATAACGGATGTACACCGATAAGTAAGTTTTTAATTTGTTATGGGGGCTCCTGAATCTCAGGAGGAACAAATTTTATTTTACAACAGCGCAACACAATCTGCTTGGCTCATTACCCAATTTTTTTGCATTGCATTTAATGCATATGTATTTTATGTATTTTAACTCGATTCA
This sequence comes from Periplaneta americana, assembly GCF_040183065.1. Classification (NCBI taxonomy): domain Eukaryota; kingdom Metazoa; phylum Arthropoda; class Insecta; order Blattodea; family Blattidae; genus Periplaneta; species Periplaneta americana. The sequence continues at coordinate 41,034,018 of NC_091124.1, read as the reverse complement.
ACTGAGCATAGTTAAAATTTGGATTATAAAATAATGGAATGCTAAGCTAACATATTACTGCATACTAAATCAATACACTCTTGTGGTTCGTTAATTCTCTGAGATAAACATTATTTTAAGAAATACAAGAAACGAATACACAGAATAGTCTATCAAGTTGTTTGTGCATAAGAAGCTATTTTAATCTTACCTGTCCTCAATTCACTCCGAAGTTACTGTAATAACATTATAGCATTATGTCCATATAGAGAAACTACACTTTCCAATGGTGAAATAATAATTAATTACACAAATCAGTTAATTTAGCTTCTGATATTACTTCATACAAACACAGAAACATTCTCTGTAGGCTATGATTCATAGCTTTCGATTGTTGTTGACCAAGGCCCCTTATAGACGAATTCATTTGTTTATTTCATTACACCGCCTTAGATGGCAGTTATTTTAATTTTGAAACTCATTTATCTCATTAAATATCAGTCCTATAAAAATTTTTCAAAGAATAAAACTTATCGGAAATGATTTTTAAAGAAATTTTTGTTATGTAACATTTTTCACAAAAAATCAATAATAAGCGAGATATTTCGATTTATTTAATTCAGACCCCCTTATAATCCCACTTTTAAATAATGTATTTTGAATGCCATATAGCCTAAAATCTAAGTTACAACGAACTTAATTTATACTCCAATTTTCATCGAAATCGGTTCAGCCATTATCGCGTGAAAAGGTAACAAACATACAGACAGACATACAAACAAAAATTTCAAAAAAGCGATTTTCGGTTTCAGGGTGGTTAATTATATATGTAAGGACCAATTATTTTTGGAAAATCGAAAATTACCAGAAAAATTTCGGCTACAGATTTATTATTAGTATAGAGAGAAACGTTTTAACCCATTCTTTGTGTAAAATAACTACTCCCCCTGGGCTATTCCATATGAAATCGACCAGTAAAAAAACCTCGCATTTTTTATACTTTAATTTTTTCCCTATTTATACAAGGTGCTGAGGAGAGTGCATTTTCAAAAACATACTATCGAAAGTCAAATGGTTTTCGTACTATTGAGCGACAAATTTAGCTTATTTTATAAAAACAAACCTCTTTCAGCGCTCAGGACTCTGGAACCATTTACTACAGAACATTGAACGGGAGCTTATTTTGAAGCTGACGTTTGGTAGGTTATGTTAAGAAGTAATCCTTATTTTTACTGCATACAGAGAGACAGATAATCTGATTTTACTTACTTTTAGGCTTTTTGCCCATTTGTAAAAATGTAAAAAAATATTGAGAAAAACCTTGCATTATTAAGAAGGATTCGGCATTGTTTGCTTAGTGGCTCGGCAATAAGTTTCGAGGGTATTAAATAAATTATTTTCACACGCCTAGACTTGAACGGCGCAGTTCCGCACGCACTGGCCGAGAGTTGAAGATAAGCGAGCGTTGGGCATCATTTTACTCCTGTGTTTATGAAAACCTGTGATAAAGCTAGCCCAGCTATGCGCTACTAGACGAAACATAACGTGTTTGTCTCCTGAACTTGCTTGTCTCGGCTTGCTCCCGCCTTACCGTCAGCTGGTTAGTTCACGCGCGTACTATTTTTTTTTATTTGATATTTTCAATACTTTCTTATCAACGTGCCATCAGTAAAAAATATGTATTTATTTCTACTTTCAATGCGGAATCTAACTATATATTTTTAAAGTAACTTTTCGGTGGCAAAGGCGTCTTAATGAGGAAAAATCTAAATTTCTCCATTTCCATAAAAAGTAAGAAAATCTTGTTTATGTGTCAATATAAACTTTAATTTCTCAGCATCAAAATAAACCACGATTTTTATCATTGGGTAAAAGGGTTTCGGAGCTACAACAGTTTAAAGTCGCTAATTTTATGAAAATACGATAAATTTAAATATTTTTAATTTAAACACTATGAAGTTCTGATGTCTCAAATTTTGCACAAAGCATTCTATCACAGTTCTCTACGTACAAAAAAAGTTTTATTATATTTAGAAATTGTAAGGTCAATTTTCTCTATATTTCGGTTGATTTGAGATGGAATAGCTCCCCTATTGAGAGACGACCCCCTCTGAAAGACCAGTTTTTCATGGAACCAGCAGTGGTCGTTTAATACAGGTTTTACTGTCTTCTACAATAAATAATGACATATACTGACTTCATTTCCATCGCCAGGTTAATTCGTGACTCTCAGATGATGGCTTCTTAAAAAACGGAATGGGTTTGGACCTCTGACAGATTGTATGAGCCGAGTGGTGGATAAAGCAATAATTGTGGGACAGGAGTAAAGCTCTGGGGTCATGATCCAGCACATGAACTAAAGAGTTCTCATAGATGGAACCGGTGTGCACAGAGTCATTAGGGGGAGTTGGCGTGGAACATTGCAGCGGAAATAACATGGAAATACAGTGTGGGAAACAGAACAGGTGTTCACTTTTCATACGAGGGAATTACTTCACTACAAAGGACCAACCAGAATACAAACAGCGAAGACATCGCAGCTGTATATTAAAGAACTGTTGTCGTATTACCTTTGTTCTCGACGTCCGCTTGTGGTTAACCCGCGTTCGATTCCCGGTGAACGAATAAAGAGCGCTTGCCTCTACCCGTCTCGCATGTGCCACATGTTACAAGAAGTTCCGGTCTTCCTCCACGCTGAACACACGAGTTGACTCACCACGCCCTCATTATTATCTGACAAATGCTTGGAGGAAGGAATGAATATAGACTATATGCTTGGAGGAAGGAATGAATATAGACTATTTTAACACAGTCTACTATATACAGCCGCGAAGCTTGAGGTGATTTTTTGCAAATCTCGTGATAAAGCGCTCCAAGCGGTTAGCAACTAGAAACAATAGACTGTCCACTGTCGACTTTGGACTGTGTCGTATTTCCATCGAGTGTTAGATCGTTGCGTATTTCACATTGATGCTTGTGGAATGTTCGTTATTGGTCGTAAAGAAAATGTTAATGGCTAAAATACAATAATTGGAATAATAATATTTTACTAGAGACGTAGAAAAATTAAGTTTGTTTTAATGAAATTTATTGATCATGTTTTATTTTCAATTCTGGTGGAATCATTCTTGCTTAGGCCTACTTTTTTTTCAGAGGATATGTTTTTAATTATAGCTGTTAATTTTGTTGTTATTTTTATTTGTTACTGTACCAGAGACGTAGAAAAAGTCTGTTACAATAAAATTTATCGATCACGTTTTATTTTCAATTCTGGTGTGATTATTATTGCATAACCTCATCCCACTTTGTTAACTACGTAAGCCTACACTACAAGTACAGGTACACGTAAGTTAGTCCATTAATTCATATTTCCATTATTATTGTTGTAAAGGGAAATGTAAATTAATATTTACTGGTTTCATAGTTAATTATCGCTATAATCTTGAATGAGTGAAGCGATTATAGTAAATTTCAGTTCGTTTTGCACAAACAAATATAATATTAACCTATTTCTTGAAGGTATCTTCGAGTTTATGGTGGAATTTAATATAGGGCCTACTTTATTAAAATAATAAATTAACTTTATGCATTTAATATTTCAATAATAGAAGGAAGGTGTTAATTTTTCCAAAAGAACACGACAACGAAAGTGTAACATATTTTGTCGTCTGCTAGGAGAGAGATCTGCGATGATAGGCGATAGTAGCGATCCTAGTGGTGGGCAACTACCCATGTTTGCATTTTTACTACATATTGAGCTTCGCGACTGTATATAGTAGACTGTGATTTTAATACGAAACTATATTTTCCAATCCCGCGCCGTAGCTGCGTGGTCTAAGGCGTCATGCCGAGAAGTAGCGGTACGGATGAGCGCTGGTTAGAGTCCTTTATAAGGGAAAACATTTTCTCGTGAAATATCGACACTCAGTGTATGGGACCGGCAACGAAATCCAGTTATAATTTTTTCGTAGCCCATCATGTCTGAAAAGCGTCTGTACTTTAAAATGTGCATTTAATACAGAACTACTGCAATTACAAATATCTCATCATTTCTGAATGGTATCTGTGATTTTTCGGAGCTTTTAATAGCGAACTGCAATTACAATATTATCATCCCATCATGTCTGTGTTTCAAAATGTGCATTTATTAAAGAATTACTGCAATTACAATATCATCTCATCGTATCTGTAATTTTTCGGAGCTTTTAATAGCGAGTTGCAGTTACAATATTATCTCCCATCATGTCTAAAAAACGTCTGTATTTTAAAATATGATTTAATAAAGAATTACTACAATTGCAACTATCATCTCACCGTTTCTGAATGATATCTTTAATTTTTTCGAAGCGTTTAACAATGAATTGCAATTACAATATTACCATCCTATCATGTCTAAAAAAGTCTGTATTTTAAAATGTGATTTAATAAAGAATTACTACAATTGCAACTATCATCTCACCGTTTCTGAATGATATCTTTAATTTTTTCGAAGCGTTTAACAATGAATTGCAATTACAATATTACCATCCCATCATGTCTAAAAAACGTCTGTATTTTAAAATGTGATTTAATAAAGAATTACTACAATTGCAACTATCATCTCACCGTTTCTGAATGATATCTTTAATTTTTTTCGAAGCGATTAACGATGAATTGCAATTACAATATTACCATCCCATCATGTCTAAAAAAAAAAGTCTGTATTTTAAAATGTGATTTAATAAAGAATTACTACAATTGCAACTATTATCTCACCGTTTCTGAATGATATATTTATTTTTTTCGAAGCGTTTAACAATTAATTGCAATTACAATATTACCATCCCATCATGTCTGAAAAGCGTCTGTATTTTAAAAGATGCATTTAATAAAGAATTACAGCTATCATCTCATCGTTTCTGAATGGTATCTGTAATTTTTTCGAAGCGTTTAATAACGAATTGCCATTACAACATCATCATCTCATCATGTCTAAAAGCGTCTGTAATTCAAAATGTGCATTTAACACAAAATTACTGCAATTACAACTATCATCTCATCGCTTCTGTATAGCATGTGTACACAGCTTAAACTAGGCGTTTAATAAAGCATGACTATCATCTCATTGTCCCTTAATTACATAATATGTAGTTTCAAAAGAGTCATTATAAAATAATTACAAAATAAATTATCCTCTCATTAACTCTATACAATTATCATCTCATTATTTCTGAAGAGCTACTTCAACTAAAAATGAACGTTAAAAATAAACTGTCACTACTGCAATTGTCATCTCATTGTTACTGAATAGGCTTTGTAGTTGAAAAGGAGATTTAAATAAGTTAATTCCCAATAACAAAGAGCACAAATCTTGTTAACAGTCCATCTATGAACGAATAAAAGAGCATCGCAAATTCATGAATTTACTCTTCTCCGAAGAAAGAAGTAATGAAGTTATTTTTCGACCATTCTCCCATAACCTTCACGACAAGAAAGGCGTGGAGCTCACACTATATTGCAGACGGAGACAATAGAGGGGTGATTGCCCCCGGGTGGATATGGCTGAGGAACAGGGGTTCACACGACCCTCAGTGACACGGTAATTAGCACTGTACACATTGCATGAAACCACCGTATAAGGCAGTTTTCTTTGTGTAAAGTATTATGAAATTCTATTACACAATGACTCCCACGCAAGATACATATTCGAAGAACAAAACAAACTATTTAGTTTCACATACAACTCCTCAATGGAAGTCAGTAACAAACAATAAGACCCTACTGTAAAATGACTGTCATCTTTCTTTCCCGTTTCCTTTCTTTACGGGCCTCTTCTGAATCTGTTCTGCAGGAAACTGCTCTAGATAAATCGCCCTTCCCATACCACAACCCACAATAATAACTTTTGTTCTTTTGTTATATTTAGTTATCATTCTGGACGTTGGATCAAAGATTGAGGGTTCCCAGACTAGAACGATGGATTTTTAAGGACATTAAAATCTTTGACATGGCTTTCCCTGGGAAGGAAATGGAATTGTGGGTTCTGTGTCGTAGATTTATGGCATGTTAAAGAATCCTGTCCCTGACAGAGAAATCCAGGCAAATTATTTGGTCATTTATCGTCCAGGCTGAACTTCCACGCTGAATAACTACCGAAAACGTCGCCAAAATGAAATACCACTATCATTATTTACTGTGGTTTTAATTAGAGACAGGCAAAACACGGCATTTTATATTCTAAACCATTCCTCGTAGTGGAATGGAATGAAGAATTTTCATGATTCGCGATGTGCAGAATGCAATTAACGCCAAAAAATATTCCATTTGTCATACAAGTTTTGTAAAATTTTAATCCCATAAAAATCTTTTTTTACATATATACTGCATGATTTTTTACCCACCGTTAATATTTCTATACCTTCCACTGAACATTAAAACGAGGCAATAGAGGTGTTTTCCAGGGAACACTTGAAAAATCCAAGCTACTCATTACACCAACATTCCCAAGGGCAACTGAAATCTCCAAATACCCCTTTAGAGTCATTGAACTCGTAGCGTCAATGAATTCAAGAAGCCACAACAAAATATGTGGTTCGTATTTCATATTTGCTCATTCTTTCGAATCCAGTGAAAGTCTTTTACACTGTTGCTATGTCTTAATTTTATACGTGCAAATTAATGTTTTAAACGAGTTTCAAACATCAATTTTGCTCTCTATCTTTCCTCTTTTTGCAATTCCTGTATTTGCCATCGTATAAATCAATATTAACTGATAGATGGTGTAATCTTTGTCAGAAAATATACGAAAGTTACATGAGTTTTATTGTAACCAGTGTTGAGTCAGGCCAATGTTAAGATTTTTTTTTGTTCTCTTTAGTATAAAAAAACTGAGTTTTCTAGGTAAGAATTTGATGGTGGTGACAAACTGTTCAATTATGCACATTTATTATAATTAATTGGTAACATATTAAATATAGAGAAAACTATTACGATCTTACTAATAAAAAACTTCTATACAGACGTTTAACTGTCTCATAGTTACACAGCGAATAGCTCGTTTATAAGTCGTATATAAATTCCTGACTAATAATCATACATATTATGTCGTGTATAACAGCATAATTATTGTTACACAGCTACGTCATAGTTTCCTCATTGTTTTATTACGAAAGGTAATAGAATAACTGAGATTCTCTATTGCACCCGATAATATGCGCTAGTGTGCCGCACTAAGTATCGATAGTACAAGGCCTGATCGATTACCACGTTATATTTTGATCAAAGAGTACAGCTACAACAATATTCTTCTAACTGTGCTCTTTGTTTTGATCTTCTGTGGTTACAAGGCAACCATCATCATAAAATGGCAATCGGTACGAACAGCTGTTAAAGGGCGGCTATTTTTTTTATCTCTAACACTTAAACAGGGGATTTCGTATGTTTAACTACAGCAAAGCAGTTCTCATGTATAGTTACACGTTGCTTATAGTGTACCTTGTATAGTAGTGGCAAAAAAACCGGACCGACCCTTGTAGCTGATTTCGGAGCCTTGTTCACTCCAGAGCTAGTAACTAAGACTTTCGTGGTTCGAATCCTGCCAGGGAAGGAAACTTTTTTTTTGTTCCTTATTCAAATTTATTCCCAATACTTTTCGATTGCTGGTAAAATTCATGTTCTGGGAATAACAAGTTAATTTAGTAAAATATCGCTGCAATCTTAAAGTATTCGGAATAAATTTTAATAAGGAACAAAAAAAAGTTTCCTTCCCAGGCAGGATTCGAACCACGAAAGTCTTAGCTACCAGTCTATCGTGCTCTGGAGTGAACAAGGCTCTGAAATCAGCTACAAGGGTCGGTCCGGTTTCTTTTGCCACTACTGTACATGCATCGCTTATGCATGGTTTATTAGTAAAGTTTTCTGTCCAAACTCTGCGTTAAGTCTCATAAAAATTATGCACGGTTTATTAGTAAGATCGTTAATGTCTAAAGGCTGTGTTTGTAAATAATGATGTAGGTAAACCTGCTCCAAATGGTTTAAGAACGACAATACTTTAACACTAATATAAATTTATTTCATATATTACCAAACTAATTTAGGCCTATTTTTATTATTATTTATTGATGTGAGCATATGTCCCAACGAGTATAACTCATATATAGGATTAATATTTGAGGAGAAAAATTCGCTCCGGCGCCGGGTATCGAACTCGGGCCCTTGGTTCTACGTACCAAGCGCTCTGACCACTGAGCTACGCCGAATTCAATCCACAGCACCGGATCGAACTCTCCTCCTTCAATGTTTCCCTTTGTGGCCTGACTCCAAGTTAGGCATATACGTTGACATTTTTATTCAAGTCAATTGCCATTATACAAGGAGCGCACTCAACTGAGTGACTGTTTGGCCGGGATTCCGCAGTTAAGTGCACAGTAATCTGTACAGAAATATGCACTTCTAGCTATGAGAATATTAAAGATTTTATCAATTTGTCCTACAGAATATCATCTGTAATATTGACAATTAATATTTGAGCCGAAGCGAATTTTACTCCTCAAATATTAATTGTCAATATTACAGATATTCTGTAGGACAAATTGATAAAATCTTTAATATTCTCATATGTAGGAGCTATATTTTGGGAAAAATTTCTTCATATTGTACCGGTCTCTAGTTATCACACAATTCTGTAAGACAAGTACATCCAAACTGATCGCGAAGTAACAGTTAATACCCGGGATACTGTAATCCGTAATTCCGATATGAAATCATGCCAAGTGATTACGTCGCTATACCGTGCGATCAGACCTTGGTATGTATGAAGGCTGAGAAAGAAATGAAATATAATATACCTCGCAAATGAGGTAACTGTACGACGTGAAAATGCACTTGGACCTCTTGGCTTTATACCATGAAGGTTGGTACAAAAATGTGTAAAAATACCAGGTCAGGGGAAAATATGAGAACTACCAGATGTGTGCTATTTGGAACTGCTCATATCCTTCTGAACCTGTGATAGAAAAATAATACTTTCATAACCTACTGAGGAATACGAATGTAGCCTGATACAGAGCAACCTGTAGGAACTTGTCAAGAATAAGAATAATAATAATAATAATAATAATAATAATAATAATAATAATAATAATAATAATAATAAACGATGATAGATTAGAATAAGGAAAAATTCTTTCAAAATAAATAGAGAATGATTCAGAAGGAATAATATCTAGTTTTTTAACTGGGTGGTAGTCAACTTATCCACTATTCTGAGTAAAAAAATTCCATATAACTTAAACATATGTCCAGTTTTTAATTGTTGTCGAGATAAAGCTGTTTGAATGTTATGCATAACAAGCATTACAAGTGGCAAGAAAAAAAGCCAAATTACTTAATAATTACAGTCATTGCTTCTTTACATGGTATCAATACATTTCAATGCACTTTTCCGCTCTTTTGAGATCGTCTTGACATTCTTTTACGAGGGCAGCACTATTCATAATGCAAGCGACCAATTCGCCCCCTTGTATCTACTTTATTTTGTACACTTCGCCTTCAATTCAATCCCAGACAAAAATAGACACGAGTAAGATCTGGGGACCTTGGTGGCCAATGCACATGACCACCAGGACCAATCCATCGTTCGGAGTATGTGAGATTTAGATGATGTGCTACCTGACGACTAAACTGTACAGGGGCTCCATCATTCTGAAAGAACATACACATCCTTATAGCCAAGGGAACTACAAACAGTTGTTTCCCTGCACCCATTATGAACAGTGCTGCCTTCGGAAGAAGAACAGGAATACGTACTATTTCTTTGAACGTAGAACGTAGTACGTAGTCATATGTCATATGTCGTTTCTTCATACCATTTGTAGCTTTCGTACATAACTCCATACCAACAACGAAAGAAACAACCTGTATGCATTACCATTACAAACACACTAGAGCAGGGTGAATGCTTAGTCAAAATAAATTGGGCCTGGATCGTAATTACACGTACAATAAGGAATGTCAGTGAACAGTATATTGTTGCTGAATACAGAGAAAAATTGTTCACTTAATGGTATTATTGCTCAATCACAATGCTGCAATTAGTTATGCTGGAAAAACTAAGAGACTAAACATTTGCGTTCATGTGACTGCACGGAGAGTTTTGACTAATAACCCTAAAATCTAAAATGTAGGTTATCTCATTGGATAATACTGACCAGTACTATTTATTCATTTATGCAATCGGTTGTTCTATAATTTATTCACGTGTACATACCGAGGGTATCACACCAGAAGGGCGCATCAACAAAACTGCAAATTTGCACTAGAGCCACATAAATATACAGTAGAATGATTTTTCCTAGCTTTGTCTACATAAGGAGAAATTTTCTTTGATTCTTTCTGATGTTCATTGTAATTCTCAAACAATTGGTTTTAAACATAAATAGGTTATATTAAAATATTTCAATAACGCAATATTTGATCATGTGCCCTTCTGACATGATGCCCTCTATATCACTCTGTCACTCATTTCCTTATTTATTGAATCTTTTATTTTCTTTTGCAGTTTCCTTATTATTTCATTTATGGATTTAATTCTAGTTTTTATCATATTTTTACACATTAATTTATTAAAATACAGGCCCATTTATGTAGGCTACTTTTTTGGTTTATAATGGCTGACCTTGCTATTAGCCTAGTATATAGTCACGAAGCTCAATACGTAGTAAATATGCATCCATAGATAGTTGCTAACCACTAGGATCGCTACTATCGCCTCATCACAGACAATGCGAAATAGTACCTGCACAGTCTATTGTTCCTAGTACCCTCATAAACTCAAGCTTCGTGACTGTTTATACTAGACTGTGATATTAGTCCCTTGTTCGTTTATTATTTTAAATATCTATTTGCTCAATTTTCCAATTTATTATTATTTATAAAATTATAATCATATGTTTAACCATTCATTTAGGAACCGGTACTTCCTAACTTCGTCATTTATTCATGTTATTTATTTAAACATTCGTGCATTCATTTATTAGGCCTAATTCGTTTCTAAACTCATATTTTGTTTATGAATTTAATCTGTACTATTTTATTAGCCATCAATGTGTGTGTGCGTGCGTTTGTGTGTATTGGTATTTACTTTCATTCATTTACTATATGTTTGTCGTTCTCTGTAATTCGTGGCAAACTTCAAACACTACAACAGTATAATATTAAAAATAGAAAACTGTATTATTAAAATGTAATGCAAGTCTGACATGAACATACCAACAGCGCTTCATTTGCCATTCATTCGATGCCCGTATTAATGACAAGTTTGAAAATTATGCCAATCAAAGCACCCATCAAATACAATTTTATGAACACGTTTCCTTGTCTTACAAGCGATATAACATGAATGATGCTGTTGCTAATAGATTATAACCACATTTACATCTTACCTTAATATCGTTCCCAACATTTTGAATACAGGCATTCTGAATACAGTCATTTTCTTCATAGCGTTTAATTGGTTTCACCATTAACAATGGAGGATTCCTATTTCCGCGCGCATTTTCGTTCTTCGTCAATAATGCTGATCTATGAAAAATTCCACTATCGTTTTTTGTGTGCAACAGTCCACTATCGTGTTTTGTGTAAGTACGAATGTCTTGTTTTTGACACTGTTGTGCTTCATTATTATAGCGACTCTTATTATCGACGACTCGTCCATCATTTAAAGCACTATTCGAATTATACCTATATCGCAACATTGTTTGTTTATTTATTTAAATCATGTTATAACACTTCGTGGGTCGAAAATGTATATGATGTACGATCTTGTGCCTCTCGTTTTATATTCAACAACACTACCGAGTCTTTTTTTCTTTTTCCGTACTGCATCAATACCGGTTTCAGTATAAGAGTAGACCTTTTACGTTAACCTGCATGTTGAATAAAAACACAATCACCACAACTATCGCACAATTTTATTAAGTTTCAGTCATTCTCATCGAAATATTCAAATAAAACACGTCTACTAAAAAAGAAAATTGCACACTATGAAAATTACTTCTAATATTCAAGAGAATAAATCAAACATTCACTACACGCTTGGCGCACCAACATGGTAATGTTGATTACAATACAAAACAAAACACGTTACAAGAAGTCAGGTTACATTCGGAAACGTTCGGCAGTAATCGCTATACCTCGGTTCAATTAAAAAGGAAAAGCACGTGGTTGAGAGAATAAGTGGGGAGGGTCAAAGGTCACGAAAACTGGCTTGGCCAGAACTGACTGAAGGTGTTACTTTTTATATAAATAAAAAAAGTCCCTCTAGTAGCCTGCTGTCGGGCCAAAGCCCTCATTGAATGCATTCTCCTTCATGGTAATAGCTAAAGAGGAAGTGGCGGGGTGGAGCGGAGAGAGGAGAGAACAGATGCAGTATCCGCCGACGTCTGGCATTTAAAAGTGCATTCTAGTCGTCCTACGTGTCTTACCAACATACAGAGTAACGGCTGCTCTTTATCCAGCGTCTCAGAGAGTACTTACTGTTCGACAATGTTGTAAAAACAAAACTGGTTTGGTATGCGGCAGGGAGAATTATTATTACAGGAAAAAACTGAATAAATTGTTAAAAGCCCCTTTAACCACCGTTCCTTTTTGTGCATGATCGAAATCTAAAGGTTTCTCTGCAATCGTTTTCTTATTCTTTCTTTCTTTCTTTCTTTTCCTCTGTCCATATTTTCCCTTTCTTTCTTTCTTTTCCTCTGTCCATATTTTTTCCTTCTTTCTTCCTTGTGGCCCTCCAACTTATTTTTCTTCTTCCTTCCTTCTTCTTTTATGTTCTAAATCTAAAGGACTCTGTGTTATTTTTCTTATTCTTTCTTTCTTTTCCTCTGTCCATATTTTCTCCTTCATTCTTCCTTGTGCCTTCCCCCCAACTTATTTTTCTTTCTTTCTTCCTTCTTCTCCCTTTACGATCTAAATCTAAAGATTTCTCTGTAATCCTTTTCTTATTCTTTCTTTCCTTTCCTCGCCATATTTTCTCCTTCTTTCTTCCTTATGGCCCTCCAACTTCATTTTTCTTTATTTCTTCTTCTTTTTCCATGATCTAAATCTAAAAGTTTCGTATTATTTTTTTTCTTTCTTTCCATGCTTCCCCCTGCTTTCTTCATTGTGGCCCTCCAACTTCATTTTCTTTTCTTCTTTTTCTTCTTCTTTCATCTAAATCTAAAGGTTTCTGAACTTTTCTTACTTTTTCTTCCTATCTTTCTTTCTTTCCCTCTTTCCATATTTTACCCCTCTCTCTTCCTTGAGGCTCTCCAATTTAATTTTTCTTCCATTTTCTTCTTCTTCTTCTTCTTCTTCTTCCATGATCTAAATCTAAAGGCTTCTGTATTGGTTTTCGTATCATTTCTTTATTTTCCTTTTTCCATATTTTCCCCTTCTCTCTTCCTTGTAGCCCTCCAACTTCATTTTTCTTTATTTCTTCGTCTTTTTCTACTATGATCTAAATATAAAAGTTTCATATTATTTTTTTTTCTTTCTTTCCATGATTTCCCCTTGTTTCTTCATTGTGGTCCTCCAACTTCATTTTCTTTTCTTCTTCTTCCATCTAAATCTAAAGATTTCTGAATTCGTTTTCTTATTTTTTCTTTCTATCTTTCTTTCTTTTCCTCTTTCCATATTTTACCCCTCTCTCTTCCTTGAGGCCCTCCAATTTAATTTTTCTTCCATTTTCTTCTCCTTCTTCTTCTTCTTCTTCTTCTTCTTCCATGATCTAAATCTAAAGGCTTCTGTATTAGTTTTCTCATTTATTTTCCTTTTTCCATATTTTCCTCTTTTCTCTTTCTTGTAGCCCTCCAACTTAATATTTCTTTATTTCTTCTTTTTTTTCTACTATGATCTAAATCTAAAAGTTTCGTATTAATTTTTCTTTCTTTCCATGCTTTCCCCTTCTCTCTTCATTGTGGCCCTTCAACTTCATTTTCCGTTCTTCTTTTTCTCCTTCTTCCATCTAAATCTAAAGGCTGCTGAATTCGTTTTCTTATTTTTTCTTTCTATCTTTCTTTCCTTCCCTCTTTCCATATTTCACCCCTTCTCTCTTCCTTGAGATCCTCCAATTTAACTTTTCTTACATTTTCTTCTTCTTCTTCCATGATCTAAATCTAAAGGTTTCTGTATTATTTTTCTTATTCTTTCTTTATTTTCCTTTTTCCATATTTCCTCCTTTTCTCTTTCTTGTAGCCCTCCAACTTAATTTTTTTCTTTCTCCTTTATTCCTTCTTTCTCTTTCTTCTTTTAGCTTTGCTTCCTCCATTCTCGTCTCCTCGTCCACATTTACAGTCATCTCTTTTCTTCTTCTGCTTCTTCCCTTTCTCCATATTTAAACTGCTTCTTTGTCTTCACCACCCCCATCTTCTTTCTCATTTTTGACTCCTCTATCTTTAATTCCATTTTCGCATTCATAGGATTTCTTCTTCGGTCTTTCCTTTTACCTTTCATCCATGTTCATCAATGACATCATTATTATCATACTTCCCTATTACATTACATATAAAGACAAGGCCGTGTAGAGGTTTAATCCACATTTGGGAAGATATAAGCGAGTTAGAAATTGAAATAATTGAGTATTTCAGTGTGATATACAATATCGGCAGTGTACACGCCATTTGAAACCGTGATATTGTATTTAATAAGCAGTGTATTAAAGAGTTTCTTACAAACTACTTCGTGAAAAAATGTTTTATCACTTTCAATCCTCACCAATTTTTAAAATCCTACGCATGGCCTTGTAAACAAGCCTACAGAGTATACAACTCCCTGTGTACAAAGTTTATTGCACTTTAATGCTTCCTCTCCCTCACATCGTGCATCCGCATCTTCTTAAGTCGGCCTCTCTCCAGTCTATCAGATAGGATCTATTCTAAAATCTTCCTTGGCAGTCGTTGCTCTTAAATTCGTCTTAGGTGCCTAAACACACTATTTGTATTTTACAAAGGAATTCTGAACTTTCATTTCCTCTCTGATCTAATTTCAATCTTAAGGGGAGAGGATGGTATTTTATTTTTTAACTTTTTTCCTATTTGGTGTAAAATATTAATTTTTTGTATGTAAAGAGCTCATAGCTGTAGCAACTCAACCAAAAATAAATATTTTGAAAAAAAAAAATACTTGGGGGCTCCAGATTTGAAAAAAAATATACCCAATAAAAGATTTTATTAAAACCGATATATCTAAACCATTTTTAAAGGTAGATTCATCCCGTTTTTTGCAATGTACTTGCAAAAGCATGCTCTACAAACTGTCTGTAACAGAATTTTTATATTTGTCCCTACGTTTGTAAAATAAACAATTAAAATTTAATAACACTTTTCTGATATCCTTTCTTGCAAACAAACGGACGTAGTTTTAAAATGAAATCAATTAGCAAAATTCTGTTAGAGAGAAAAGTTTCCTAATAGTCTAAAGAATGTGTGTTCTAAATTTTATGCATGTATCTGTAATAGTTCAGAAGTTGAATCCATTTTTGTCTGGCTATGTAACAAAAAAATGAAGTTACAGTAAACCGATAAAAGGGGGCGAGTGATTTAAAAATCCATAGCGCAGGAAGTTTAAAAATGGCGTCTCAACATCCGATAAGGGCACAAATACACACGAAATGTTATGCAATGCATTCCACACGTATCAAAGTGTATTTTAAAGAAAAACAATTTTTTTTAAATTCAATTTACCAGAAACAATAATAAAAGGGGGCGAGTGATTTAAAAATCCATAACGCAGGATGTTTAAAAATGGCGTCTCAACATCTGATAAGGGCACAAATACCCACAAAATATTATGCTATGCATTCCACACATACCACAGAGTATTTTAAAGATTTTTTTTTTAATTTACTCATTTTTCACCAAAAAATACCATCCTCTCCCCTTAAGGTGGTGATGATGATGATGATGATGATGATGATAATAATGATAATAATAATAATAATAATAATAATAATAATACAAAAAATGTTAAATACTGATAATGTAATTTTATTAATGGCCCTCCCTTGACAAAATTCCGCGTATGCCACTGCAACCCATTATAATCTGTATTATATATTACATACGAATTGACATAATCGCCATTAGCGAATCCCTGTCTCAGGGTATGATAATCGACCCCACCATCAGGTTTGAAACATATAAAGGACAGCCTAAAGACGTACATGAGGAGAGACGAGCAATCTACGTTCCAACCATCCCATAGTATAAAGATAAATACCAACTTCACGATATCAATGTTACGGGATTGATGTGTTTGGAGCAAGAGGAACGATACCTAACTTCTCTTCTCAATTCTGTAAGACTCTAGGACTGCACAAATCTGGCCCTCATAATTAAAGAGTCAGTCAAACTTTTACGAAACCACCTATATGGACTATAATTCAGTGAACTGAAAAAACTAACGCAACATTATCTTTTTTTCTTTCTCTTATTAGCTTTCATTGCTTCTTTACTTGTAACTTTTTTTATTCTGTAAATTGCCATTGTTTGTTTGTTTGTGTACTTGTTTACTTTTTTCTTATTCTGTTAACTTTCATTATTTATATTGTTTTGTATGCTTTGTCTAATTTGAGGAAGCACAATAAATAATAAATAAAATATATATTTTTTTTTACACGTAAAGTCTATACTCAACCTACATTAATAGAAAAAAATGAAAGAATTTGATATTACGAAAATTAAAGCTCGGTTGCCATGGAGATGCTTATGTAACATCCAACTAACTCAACAATGTGAACAAATCCATTTATATACACAAAGGAAGTCAATTTATATACATATATAGGCTACTTGGAAAAGTTTATTATAATCCATTTGTCAGGAGGGGAGAGGTTGCAATAAATTAAAAAAAAAAAATATTGTTCAGTTGTACTCTCACATGGACACGAAAGAGATGTGTGCACAACACATGCGTAGCTATAGAAAGTTAATACGAGCTTAGATTTACTCACATACAGTAACGTGCAAATTAATCCGAACACGACATATTTTTACATTTTCTGTCATTGTTGGCCTCACAGCTACTCATACCGCTTTAATTGACATCTGTAGTACGTGTAATTCCATTGTTGAAGGTCTGTCATTATTATTTTTTTTTATAATATGTGACATTTTGCCTGTTGTTTTGTACTTATAAGCATTTCAGTTGTGTTGAAGACTTAATACTGCAATCCTGTGTACATTCTGTCGTCTTCACAAATGGATACAACTCCACGAAAACTGTCTAAAATTATAACATTAGCAGAACATTCTTCTATGACACAGAGGCAAATTGCTGCAGAATGTCACATCGGTTTGGCTACTGTTAATTCGATCATAAAACGATACAGGGAGACTGGATCCATCACACCCCAGAAAAAAGGAAACTGTGGCCGGAAAAGGAAGACTTCACCTGCAGATGATCGTTTAATTGTCAGGAAAAGTAAATTAAATCCTAGACTAACTGCTGTTGACTTAACCCGCGAGTTAATGGCTACCACTGGGGAGAATATTCACGTCACAAAAGTGCGGCGTAGGCTTTTGAAAGCTGAACAATGGGCTCGTAAGTCTATTAAGAAGCAACTGCTAACCCCTGTTATGTGCAAAAAACGCTTAATAGTGGCAAAATTACATCAACACTGGACAGTGAATGACTGGAAGAATGTACCTTTTTCCAATGAGTCTCATTTCGAGGTCCACGGCCACCGTGTTTCTTACGTACGGAAAGGATCCGAAAAAGTAACAGCAGCTCATCTCCAACAAGCACCCAAATACCCCCCTAAAGTAATGTTTTGGGGTTGTTTTACACAAGAAGGGCCTGGAGCATTAATACCTATCAAGGGAATGATGAATTCTGACAAATATATTCACTTATTGCAAACCAGAATCGTACCCCAGCTGCAAAAATCATTTCCGGATGGCAGAGGTGTGTTCCAACAAGACCTGGCACCATGCCATACGTCTCGAAAAACTACAGAATTCTTCAAGAAGAAGAATATTCAGGTACTCCCCTGGCCAGGCAACTCACCCGACATCAACCCCATTGAGAACTTGTGGTCAATTTGCAAAAGAAGAATGCAAAAAATGGATTGTTCTACAAAGGAGAAGATGATTTCTGCCCTCATTGGTGTATGGTTTCGCGATGAAGAAATGAATATTTGTGGGAAATTAGTGGAATCCATGCCAAATCGTCTCAGAGCTGTTATTAGGAACAAGGGAGGCCACATAGATTACTGAGGTATGTCTTAGATCCTTTTTTTATCCCGTTTGAGTGTTTTTGCTTAAGTAATTACGTTGTTCGGATTAATTTGCACGCTACTGTACAGATGAACAAAGAATAATAACCATATTTACGAGGTACTCTCATTTGCTTATATACAGCATACCAGTTAATTTTTAATTGTCTGCAACTCAAAAACAGTTCTTTACTTGTCCTCATAATAGTACATTCTGTTTTAATGTATTATTATTATCATATTATCATTATAGCCCGGATTTCCATGCACTATCAAATCTTAAAACATGCTAGCATTCATGCACTATCGTATGACAAAACATGCATAATGAAGCAAGAGAACAGTAAAAATATGCAGTATCAAAACTGAGTTCTACATTATGTTACATTTTTATTTTCTTTTGAAACACTGTACTACAATCAATTTCTCAAAATTGTCTTCACTTAATCTTATGTGTTTATCTGAAGCACGTTCTTTAACACAGAAAATTATCTTTCTATGCCACAAGAAGTGACAGGTATATACTTAAGTGAAGAAATTTCGAAAAAAAAAAAAGTGAGATCGAAATGTTATGCCAACCACGATGCTATTGTGCACACCAAAATACACAAGTACTTACGTCTTTATTACAAGAATCACAATAAACCACATTTCTTTCCTTAATACATTTTGACACAAGATCTCTTCTTGCAGTTCTAACAGGAGTTACAGCAACATTCCATAATTCGACACAAAAATATACTAAATTGCAGTTTGTAAGCTGCTTCTGCCTTCCTTTCTTTCAATATTTTGACTTCCAGCTTCTATTGGTAACTTACTTTTATTTTTACTTTCTCCCCTTAATAGACAAATAACATGGAAATACCAGATTCAACGAAGCAACATTCATAAAAGACACTATTAGGCAAGTTAACATAATATACGCACTTACTTACTGGCTTTTAAGGAATCTGGAGGTTCATTGCCGCCCTCACATAAGCCCGCCATCAGTCCCTATCCTGTGCAAGATTAATCCAGTCTCTATCATCATATCCCCCCTCCCTCAAATCCATTTTAATATTATCTTCCCATCTACGTCTCGGCCTCCCCAAAGGTCTTTTTCCCTCCGGCCTCCCAACTAACACTCTATATGCATTTCTGGATTCACTCATACGTGCTACATGCCCTGCCCATCTCAAACGTCTGGATTTAATGTTCGTAATTATGTCAGGTGAAGAATACAATGCGTGCAGTTCTGCGTTGTGTAACTTTCTCCATTCTCCTGTAACTTCATCGCTCTTAGCCCCAAATATTTTCCCAAGATAAATATATCACACATAAAAAAAACTAAAAAATATTTACATCACACATAAAAAAAACTAAAAAATATTTACAGACGACTCAAAGAATATATTCCGTATACTAGCACATGGAGGAAACTCCAGTATTGGAAATTTTAACTACTACTGCGTAGTATCGCTTCCTCAAGGATTCCTATGTGAAATGCAACTTACAGAAAGTAGTACCAGTAAATAACTTGTGTCCACCGCTGTGAAGTAAAAGCACGTTTAACCATGAAATGAGCAGGCCCGAGTTCAAATCTCGGTTGGGATAAATTATCTGGTTGAGGTTTTTTCCGGTGTTTTCCCTCAACCCATTAAGAGCAAATGCTGGGTAACTTTCGGCGTTGGACCCTGGACTCATTTCGCTGGTAATACCACCTTCATCTCATTTGGATACTAGATAAATTAGCAGTTGATAAAGTGTCGTAAAGTAAACATAAAAAAAAATTAAAAACAACTAGTACTGTCCATCTGAGTGGTTCTGTCGCATCCCGGTTTCTCCGTTTTTGCTGGCCTCTCTGTAAAGGCTAGTAGCTTTCCTTTTAGGTTCTTTCCTGAAAATACTTGCTGTATGGAATTGGAAGTGCACGTAATATTATAGAACTGTTTAAAATAATTCAAAGAAAAGGCTTCTGTCAAGTGATTCCCCCATTTCGACGACCCTATGACATTTCCACTCAGACGGACAGTAGTTACAGTTCAAGTAGCTAAGGTTAGAAACTTGAATTTGGCGCCTTTCTATGCAAGGATATTCAAGCAAGGGGATAAAGAGGAGTGACTTACTCGTACAACATACAGTTACAAGTTCTTTCTTGTCAATAATTTTCGTTGGATTTTTCAACTCTTTTATTTCTCTCAGCATACCATTTGCTATCTCTTAAAGGAAACTTAGGCCATGCAACAAAATATTCCAGTAAAACCTGATTTATATCTTATCCGAACAATGATAAAGTGGTTATATGCTTGCCATTAGATATAACTTGTGGGTTTAAATCTGAATGAAGTAACAGATTTTAAATTTGAAGAAACCCTTAAAATGTTTTCTGATTTTGAATTTAAAGAAATCCTCAACTCTTTTCTGATTTTAAATTTGAAGAAATCATTAAATTCTTTTTTCCTATTTTGAATATGAAGAAATCCTTATATTTTGTTCTGATTTTTAATTTGAAGAAATCTTTAATTTGTTTTCTGATTTTGAATTTAAGAAATCCTCAATTGTTTTCTGATTTTAAATTTAAAGAAATCATTAAATTCTTTTTTCCTATTTTAAATTTGAAGAAATCCTTAAAATTTTTTCTGATGTTGAATTTGAAGAAATCCTCAATTTGTTTTCTGATTTTGAATTTGAAGAAATCCTCAACTGTTTTCTGATTTTAAATTTGAAGAAATCATTAAATTCTTTTTTCCTATTTTGAATTTGAAGGAATCCTTAGAATGTTTTCTTCCAAAAGTAGCAAAAAACATGTCCCTGAACAGGAAAGCTCTTACTAGCTCAAGGAAGGATTCAACTCTACAGGGCTAGCGGATTCCAAAAAAAGTATTTAGTGACTACATCTTGACCCTTTTAATGCCACAAGGCCAATCTATCAGCCCGCTGATAATGTGTACATAATTTTACGTGTTAGTAATTCCTGTTTCAATCATGTGATACCAGAATTGTCATACCAAATTCGAAGCGAAATCTCTTCTTCTGACAGAGTCGATATTTAGTGCTAACAATCTATCGATCAAGCATAGATTTTATATGAATTTTTCCAGTGTGTTTATTATATAATAAGTGCAAAGGGAAAGTGTAAAAAAGAAAAATAAGTGAAAAATAAAGAATAGAAGAAAATGATAAAGAACAGAAAGAAAATACATACAGTAGAGCATTGATTATCCGAATATCGATCAACCAAAACATTGGTTAACTGAATGTGTTCCAGCAGCAAATTCAAATTTGCGAACATGCCATGTAGAAGTTTTGATTTTGGACTTCTTTTCCTAAACTGTAGGCCTACTTTAATGACCATTTTGAACTTGTCAAACTAGGCTAGTCAGTTTTGTGTGTTATTTGTAAGACATGTGACACAAAATATATACTGTATATACAGTTTTGTGTTTAATATCAGTGTTTCTTTGTTTCATACTGCTCCTATGACACCGGTACAATTTGTTTTTCTAAATGATCGGTTATCCAAAAAATCAGTTATCCGAACACCCCTGTCCCCAATTGTTTCGGATAATAATTGATGCTCTACTGTACGTAAGATACACAGAAAATAAAAGCAGAACGAAATATAAAAAGAATGTAAGAAATAGAAAACAACGGAAAGAATGGGAAAAGAAAGAGTAAAAAGAAAGAAGGAAAGGAAGAGGTGGTGGATAAAATTCACAACTTCAGAAACATAATATTGTAAAATCTCTCGTATCCGGCACCCAAATAACCAGCAATACCAAAACAAAGGCACTTTTGGCTAGGCGAAAAAAAATAAATAAATAAATAAAAATAAAAACAAATATAGTCATTCATACGAAAGAGAAGAGTCTGGTGTAGATGTGAGTGGTTTTTGTAGATCGCACATGCCGCATATTGTGTTTACTCTTTACACTATTGACCTATGAAAACCCGTTATGTCCCTGGAGTAGAGGGTAGCATCGGTAATCTGTCACTTGGACCTTGCAAACAGTGCACAGAGACAGTATCTTTAAATTTAACACTTGAACTCGCCCGTTTCAAAAGGGTGTTGGATGAGTATAAATACGAAAGTCTGAAATTCTCTGTTCCTACAGCGCGTAAATATTTCATTCGAGTGAGGGATAGTATCATGGCTATTACCGCTAAGCGCTGCTGTTGCACAATGGATTCCGCAAAAAGCAAGCAAAATGTTCTTATGCTCAAATCATCAAGCACTGCTTCATCTTCATACTTGCGACATTGGCTACCCTGCTCTTCACGTCACATGACTGCCATTTAAAATTGTCATAAGGTTATGAAAACTTTGAGTATTTTTTTACACTATTATGTATTACTTTATTACAATAATTATGAACTGATGAATGTACATTACCATATTCAGTACTAAAAATAAACATTATGCGTATTTCAAAACTTTATTTTTAATTATCTACATGAAAATTACTAAATTTCAAAATGGAAAAAAAAAATGCTTGTGAAGTACAGTGTCTCTTTACATAACCTATAAACGTATTTTCCAATTATCCGGCAAAATCAGTTATCCGGCACTGGCTTTGTCCCACAGTTGCCGGATATGAGGAATTCTACTGTAGTAGAAATTCCTACAACTGCTTTAAATCGGATAAGAACTATTGTTAGCAATGTAAAGGCAAGACAAATGCAAGGCTAGAAAAAGTAGGCCAATAATTCAGGTTTCACTGTCCTAAGAGGTTATCCATGCACTGGTACTCACTTTGGCTGCAACGATGCTGAGTCCCATCCCATTGTTGGATTTGTTGAGTTTGATGACTTGGATCTCAGGCTCTTGCTGCGGGGGTGGGTAGCCGCCCGACCTGTTGCTGAGAGCACTTGGACTTCGAGCCTGCAACCAACCAACAGTAAGTCACTATTAATTTCAACATAAAACTCTAAAACAGTTGAAAAATTTCGTATCAATAACTCTAAGCTAAGAGTATTTTCGTTTTAACATGTCTTCTCTGAACAGAATCAGCAGCTCAAAAGGGAAGCTAAAATACAAAACTGCCAACTGCAATATAATCTAAGCCCTCCTCTGACAGTATCTGGCTAGGCCTGAAAACTATAAAAAAATGTTCAACGAAAAGTGAAAACGCTTCTGCATGCAACATCATAATTAGAGCTAAGATTTCTATGTACTAAAAGTTAATATTTTTACTCGGTATAATTTATAAGCATACAAGCCATGCTCACCCTCTCATTTCTTTAAGATGTAATTCTTATCATTCATTATTCCTCTTTGGTACCATTACCAGTCTTTAATCCTCCTAAACTCCATTTACAAATCAACATGCGATTTACAAGATGCAATGTCTAGTCTATGTAATTAGGTTCTCTATTACATTGGTATGCATTTTAAGGGGAGGGGACGGTATTTTTTCGTGAAAAAATAGTAAATTTTCAAAAAATATTTTTTTTTTCTTCAAAATACTCTGTGATATGTGTGGAATACATTGTATAACATTTTGTGGGTATTTGTGCCCTTATCGGATGTTGAGAGCCATTTTTAAACTTCCTGCACTCTGGATTTTTAAATCACACCACCCTTTGATTGTTGTTTCCGGAACTTTTTTTTTTCTAAAAAAAATCTTTAAAATACTTTGTGATATGTGTGTGGAATACATTGTATAACATTTTGTGGGTATATGTGCCCTTATTGAATGTTGAGATGCCATTTTTAAAGTTCCTGCGATCTGGATTTTTAAATCACACTGCCCTTTGATTGCTATTTCTGGAACTTCATTTTTTTGCTAAATTGCCAGACAAAAATGTATATAATTTCTGAACTATTAAAGATACATGCATGAAATTTAGAACACATCCTCTAGACTATTAGGAAACTTTTCTCTGTAACAGAATTTTCCTAATTCATTTAATTTTAAAAATAAGTCTGTCTGTTTGCAAGGAAGAAAATAAATATATATATATATATATATATATATTAAATTTTAATTGTTTATTTTACAAATGTAGGGAATAATATCAATATTCTGTTACAGACAGTTTGTAGAGCATGCTTTTAGAAGTAAATTGTAACAAACTGTTTGAATTTATCTTTAAATATACGAGGGGGATCCAGGAAATAACGACCGTTCACGCATACCCCCACGCAGCTGACTCCCCTTCCTTGTTTGAAGGTCAACTGGCTTCCTTAACATGTGTTCTCATAATGTTGTGAGTACTGGTTGCAACAAGTCGCCATTGTGCATTTTGTGTTACTTCAAAATGATCGACGTGATTGATAATCCCGCCAACTGAGGTGAGGAGTGTGATTCGATTTTTGAATGCCCGACATTTGAAACCTGCAGAAATTTACCGGCAATTGAAAGAAGTGTATGGTGATACTGTAATGAATGAAAGAAATGTGAGAAAATGGTGCGAAATGTTCAACAATGGGCGAACAAATGTCCACGATGAAACTCGACCCGGACGCCCATCACTCATCACAGAAGACCTGAAGACTAAAGTGAAGGACAGAATCTTGCAAGACAGGAGCACATCACTCGACGAATTGCATATTGTCTTTCCTGACATTTCTCGTTCTTTGCTTGGTGAAATTGTGTCGCAACATCTTGGCTACCACAAAATCTGTGCCCGCCCACACACTGCTGCTTCAACTCGAGAATTGCTGGATCAATTCGGTTGGGAAATCTTTGATCATCCGCCCTATAGTCCAGACCTTGCTCCTAGCGATTTTCACCTTTTCACTAAGCTGAAAGACTTTCTGGGTGGTACGCGTTTTGGAAGTGATGAAGAGTTGAAGAAGACAGTGAACACCTGGCTTAATGAACTGGCGGCAGAGGAGTATAACACGGGAATTCTAAAGCTAGTGAACAGATACGACAAATGTTTAAATGTAGGTGGTGATTATGTAGAGAAGTAAAGGAGGCTTCAGTTATGTAACAGACTTTGTTTTTTCAAATAAATATATATATTTTTTTAAATTATTACAACAAAACGGTCGTTATTTCCTGGATCCCCCTCGTAGCTTAGATATATCGGTTTCAGTAAAATCCTGCATTGGATACATTTTTTTAAATCTGGCCCCCAAATAATATATATATTTTTTTCATAATATTTATATTTGATTGAGTTGCTATAGCCATGAGTTCTCTACATACAAAAAATTAATATTTTACATCAAATAAGAAAAAAGTTTTAAAAAATATCATCCTCTTCCCTTAAAACTTTTGTTCTGCTACAGAGGCAAAAATGACTATTTTTAATTAATTGAAGTGCCCTGAGTTCGAATGTGTATTCATATTTTCTGTAACATGTCAGATTTTCCTGTCTTTTTTAAATAAAAAACTAAAAACGGCCAAATTTAAACGAAAATTTAAAAAAAAAAAAAAAAAAACATCAAATGAAGTTCACAATTAAAAAAAAAATATTTCAAACGATAATCTAATTGATATATCATACAAAATAAATTACTTGTAACTACTGAGACAACAGAAAGACATAACCATAAATGTATTATACAGAGTTCGCCAAAGAAATGTAAACATTCTTTAAGGAACGAAAACTATTTATTACGTGTTTGTTTTACATTTAAATACTGATCACACATGTAGTACTGTCTTCAATTAAGCACATGGTTACTTTAGATGTTCAAAATGGTCGCCGTTGGCCGGCCAGACACATAACACAACAACGAGCGGTCGCTGCAGCTACGTCGCTCAATGTTTCAATGGGGATCGCTGCACATGCTGCTGTAATCTCCTGGCGAAGGTCCTCCAGCATACGTGGCTTACAACGATAAGACAGGCAGTATTGATGTTGAAAACGTATTTCTAAAAAAATCTCTACATAAATTCTTTTGCAGCATCATCATACTTTTTTTTCCACCCTGTATACTGAGAAAGTAACAATCAGCACTGCTCTAGACTCGTCTTCCTAATGTTATGCACAATAACACAATAAACTGACCCCTGGATTTTGTTCGTGCGTCATGTAGATGGTCCAGAGTCCACTGGATGTGGGCTGGGTGCTCATCCTGCATAGGCCGGCATGCTGCAAGGGAGCCAGGAACTCAGCCAGGCCCTGTGGCACTCCCCGCACCACATCGCAGCTGTACCCGTCCTCTGGCAGCAGGAATGGCAGCTGCAACTCCCGCTCTTCTTCTAGCCTCACTTCACGGCCGTCAGCCCGGGCCAGCTCGTCTGCCACATTCTCCGCCACCTGCAATGCGTTATAAGTTAAGGCGAGATTAGGCTACCGTCAAAATGAGCTCATATCGGACATTAGTGACTTTTTGAGTTTCAATGTACCAGCCTTCTGCCAGTTGTAAATTTACTGCGCTTTTGCAGGGTAATTATTGAATTTCTTTGATGAGAACATTTTTTTTTGTTCTTTCGTGCCACAGAATATCTATTGTTGAGCAGCAAAACAAAATCATAAAAACCAATTATTTTTATTCTAAGAATACTTTCAAATGTGCACTCACTCACAACCATTGTTGATTAAGATTCAGTTAATTTAACATCAGTTTCTGCTATTTCTTTGCAAAAGTCACCATTCTTGTTTGTGTGAAGTGAAGTAATTTTATTGTACTTCGAGTCAGTTATTTAAAAAAAAAACAGCATACTAAGCGATGCTATCAGATGAAGTGCATAATGCCACGTAGGTACAAAACTAAGCTAAGTGTTAAGAGCAGGTGCAATCATGATCCTGGAAATATTAAAAAGGCTATTGTTGCTGTAAAAACAGGCAAACTGTCTCATCAAAAGAATTCGTAAAGTTTGTAATAGACATATTGAGTACATATTTGTGTCAGGGTGGTTATTTAATTTATTTTACAACATTTAATATAATTGTATATTACATAATTAAGGCTGTATTTGTTATAATAGTTTAAAATAAAGCAGCAATAATTCCTGTATTTTTTAAAACATGAAAATGTGTCCGAAATAACCCCATAGAGCAGTATTATCAGAGTTGTAAGCTCCAATACCGGTTGTGGAGCTAGATCGGAGCTTGAACTTGCTTATGTCTGTGGAAACACCAGAGCACGCAACTAGTCTAGTGGAGCGCTCCACTCTATTTAGTCCCTGTCTGACATTGCTGCCATAGAGGCAAGAACATCAGACAGTTATTTATAAACAACAGTGTCCGAAATCACCCTGACTGTGAGGTGACACCGGACAGTTTTTAAATTATTGTATTATGCTCATTTCTGAATGCCAGCTCATCATTTGTAGAGTGTCACATTCTAGAGATACATAATAATGTATAAACACAAAAAAAGGCAAATTATCCATCATTACACAAGTGGTATTTTAAAAAAATATATAAAAATTGCCCAATTACACCCCATTTGATGGTCCATTAAATTCTAGAGATACATAATAATGTATAATCACAAAAAAATGCAAATTACCAATCATTACACACGTGGTATCTTATAAAAATATAAAAAACTGCCCAATAACACACTATTTGATGGTACATCAAAAAGATGGTGGCTGATCGTGGACAAAAATTCGTAACTTCTTGTATCACAATTGCCGGACTTCAATTTTTTAGACAAGGAGAAAAAAAAAAGCATAGAGTTGCATTCCAATTTTCAACAGAGAGTGCATATTATGTGAATTGTACACACATCTACTATACAGAACCAAAACGTACCCTCACCACGTTCTCTATCAGCTCATGAGGTATACGCGGCTCATCGGGCGCTGGCTGGTACTTGGACAACAGAGCTCGCAGCTGCAAGGAGTTGAGCTTGAAACACGTCGTGCCCAGCGTCCTCAGGTCGTCTGCGTTGTATTTCGGGGCCTGTCAGGGTGAAAGAAAGAGGTAACAGTAACTTCATAACGAAAATAATGCAAATGCACACTCTCACTTGCACATTATATGTCTCTCGTGCATATAATTCCACATTCTCCCCTACACTCCCTCTATCTCCCTCACAGCTTCTCTCATTCTTCCTCTCACACACACTATCTATATGAGTACACCCCTCACACAGTCATACACAATCTCTCACCTGTCACTTTTATACACAGCCATTATTATTAATGGTCCCAGAAAACAGCAATCAGCTGGCAGCTCACTGCGCAGTTTCCAGCACACACATAACTGTTTCTCCCACGCAATCGACCTCCAGTAGCCATGTGGCATTCAGTGCGCTTAGAAGTCGTGTAATAAAACTTTCAATTCTTCAAGTGTACAACGTTAGTGCATAAAGTGTAGTGATTATTGTATATTTAGGTTAATGCCTAGCAACAAATTCTCACTGTGTGAACGTGTGTAAATGTACAGTAGTGGCAAAAAAACCGGACCGACCCTTGTAGCTGATTTCAGAGCCTTGTTCACAGTGACAGCACGATAGACTGGTAACAAAGACTTTCGTGGTTCGAATCCTGCCTGGGAAGGAAACTTTTTTTTTTGTTCTTTATTCAAATTTATTCCCAATACTTCTCGATTGCAGCAATATTTTACTACTTAATTAACTTATTATTCCCAGAACATGAATTTTACTAGCTTATTTTCTAATGGCTTTCGAAATGGACTACGTCAGCAGTCGAAACTACAACAATTTCAATAGATTACTCGCTATCTTGTGAATGCGGACATGGCATGCACAGTGGCTCATTTCGGGGACTTTGATTATTCTGTCGGTCCGGTTTTCTTTGCCACTACTGTACAATACGTGCATAAAAGGCAGAAGGTAGTGTGTGAAAACAAGACGAAAATTTCAAATAAAGTTTCCAAACAGACCTGTGCCTTCTGCCGAAACAATTAGACGACTCACTAAAAGATTTAAAGAAATAGGCTCTGTGAACAATTGAAAATCAAACAGAAAATAGTGTTCTTAGAGAAGAAAAATTAGACGAGATTGGTGAAATATTAGTTCTTCTTCTTCTTCTTCTTCTTCTTCTTCTTCTTCTTCTTCTTCTAGTATTAGGCCAAATGGCCTGTTACGATGTCACAGTTGAATTTTCAATCCAGCACTTCTTTGGACGACCGAGAGATCTCTTCCCGTTAGTGGAGCATGACGATAGTGGAGCATGACTTTTGGGATTCTATCTCTATGCATGCAATGCAGATGATTTATCCAGTTGTTCCGATAATGTTTTACGTCATTAATTACAGGTTCTAGTTGTAATTCTTCCATTACATCTTCATAGCATTTGTGATCCCATTTCGTATATCCTGCTGTAATATCTCATAAATTTCATTTCATTAGCAGTTGATTCATATATATAATAAATAGCAATGGTGAAAGGCTGCAGCATTGTCTTACTGCTGTATGAATTTCTGTCCAATGCGATAATTTATTGTCACATCTTATTCCAATTACATTTGTTTTATAGATATTGTATATGTTTGCTATAAGTTGTTGTGGAACATGGTCTGCGGCTAATACATTTAATAATTTATTTCTGTTCACCCTATCAAATGCTTTTTCCAAATCAATGAAAGCAATATGTGTTTCAAGTTGAATTCTCGGTGTTTTTCCATCAATAATTTTAATGTAAAATATCCATTGCAACATGATCTTCCCTTTCGGAAGCCATTATAATATTCCATTATATATTCCCATTCGGAAGCCAATATTAGAACATATCCCTCAAAAATCTCAGTCCTCTCCAAGAAATGCAACAAAACTATTGAAACTGGGAGCCATTTTCAGCAACGACTGTGAGCATGGGAAGTCCACTTTCCAAATTAATGAAAAAAGCGCGCACGCACGCACACAAACCCCCCCCCCCCCGCGCACGTGATTTTCAAATTCCAGAGACTTCAAGTTTCTTTCTGCGACCCTGTTAATATTAGTATGTACATACCTGCAAGACATGGGCTGCCTGGATGATCCTGGCCAAGTGGCAGTCCGCGGCCAGCTCCAGGCCCTGCCTCTCTGCCCACGCCTCCAGCTGCGCCATCTTCGACTTGAGCCTCAGCCCCCACGCCCTGGTGCAGTAGCAGATGCTGTGGGGCTGCTGTGGGTGTGGACTGGTCGGCGACGTCACCACCTTGTTGAATGCCCACATGTTCATGAAGTGGAACAGCTGGGAGAACAGCTGGATGGTCAGGGCGGCATTCACGCGGCAGCGCCTCAGCAATGCCATGGCTGACGTCAGCACCTGGAGAACCTGCTCATCCAAACAACACATACATTGCAACGTGATACAGTCTACAACATTGCTAATAAGGCTGACATTTTTAATATACAGGGTGTTTCCGAGGTGGTGTTACAAACTTTCAGGGATGATGGCGAAGGGCACATGTATCAATTTTAGATAAGGAAAACTGGTCCGGAAATGATTGAGTCGAAAGTTACAAGCAAAAATAGTTCTGTGGAAATGAAATAATTTTATTCCTCTGTACACCTTATTTATGTGTATTTATCTATACATCATACACATACTGTATTCATCTGACGTTGTTTATATTGTCTACTTACAGTATTCCATTCAGTGCGCTGTCTGAGTGATGTGGGACAGGAAACTACACTAAAGCAATGCAGATAGCGTAATGTGTAATGGACATGGTCGGTCCTGATTAGGTTAGTAGTGGGTTATTTTACGTCGCTTTATCAACATCTAAGGTTATTTAGCGTCTGAATGAGATGAAGGTGATAATGCCGGTGAAATGAGTCCGGGGTCCAACACCGAAAGTTACCCAGCATTTGCTCATATTGGGTTGAGGGAAAACCCAGGAAAAAACCTCAACCAGGTAACTTGCCCCGACCGGGAATCGAACCCGGGTGGTCGGTCCTGATATGCACATCTGTAGACAGCAGCGCATGTATACAAGTTGCAGTGTCCAGTCGATCAGTCCTAGTGAAATGGAGGAGTACACGAGAGCAGAATAAGCAGACCTGACTTTCGAATACGGATGAGCCAATGGGAACAGTAGACAAGCTCACAGATTGTATCAGGCCAAGTACCCACGTAGGAGACATCCAGCCCATACCATTTTTCCATGACTGTTCCAAAAGTTAAGGGAAGGAGGGCACGTGGTGCCAAATTACAATTCCATTTCCCCACAACTATTTTTGCTTATAATTTTCGACTCGGTCATTTCCAGACCAGGGTTCCTTATCTCAAATTGATACATGTGCCCTTCGCCATCATCCCTGAAAGTTTGTAACACCACTTCGGAAACACCCTGTATGTATGTAAATATAAATATATATATATATATATATATATATATATATATATATATATAAAATGCAATTTTAATCATTATTTTTCCTTAATTTCTTTATTGAATACATACCATATCTGTATACAGTAAGTATTTACAATAGAATAATTGAATGCCCAATAAGAGAATAAGGATATATAGTACATTGCTTCCCTATGTACTTATACCCTTATTCCGGGAGGGGGGGAGGAATTCAATTATTGTACTATTGAATGATCCATTGCCATTGCTAAGTAACAGATGTTACAATAGTATTGTAGCTTTATACAAAACAATAATGTAATTTTATTCTCACAACAATAATCACTTTCTAAAATTTAATTTAAACACTCCCGTCAACAATGGGATTTGCACTCCACACAGCAACACAGTATTCGTTATTGCACTCCACAGACGACAATGACAATTCACTTGGATTATTGCGAACAACAATGTACTCCTAATCTCAACTGATGTTCACAAAGCACTATTTACAACACAAAACTGTCAGTTCACAGTTCGTTTGCCTTGGCTAGTTCTTCTAGCTCAGTCACTCAAGTTCACAGAAAATCGAACCCAGGATTTGTAGAGTCAGTCCACTGAACTTCGAACTCAGGTCCCCCAACTGCGGTCCACTGCACTCGAACTCAGGACTTCCGGCGACAGTCCACTGGCCAGGATGCTCCCAACAGTAGCGGACACACTCAAGTCGAACTCCAGTCTCGAAGCTGGCTTCACTGCTACACAAGACTGACTGGCTTGCTGTCCAAAAACTAGCAACGACTACAGCTCACTCTCTTCGAAGGCTGCTCGCTTTTTATAAGTTAAGCCATACTTTCCAGAAACTACGACTTCAAGATCATTCTCGTTACAACAATCAGTTCGCCTGGCTTCCAACTTCCCCCCCCCCTTTTTCTCGCACCACACAGCACATGCCCTAGGAAGTAGATGCGTGCGCAACTTCATTTGCCGGGCCCAGCCACCACCGACCTCGCCCTCCTTCTGCCGGTCGCGAGATCGAATCCTGGCTGTCACAGTATGATATAATTCACTGCCATTACTAAGCAACTGTCGTCAGAATAATGTGACGTAACTCATAGCAGTTGCTAAGCAACTGACTTCAGATGATGTTTTCGAAACATTGTAATCCTTTCGAGTATAAAAGTTTCACGTTAAAAAAAAATTAATGGATGGGTAAAACAAGTTTCCAATTTTTCACCAGTATTATTCAATATGTATATAAATAAATATAATTCCTGAAGAATGCTCAATTTACTTCAATGTGGTGATTATATTATGTCTTAAATTAGGCATTTGTCTTGCATGCATTTTCATTACTTTAGGTTAGATTACATTAGACCTTCCACCAATTTAATAAACCAAAGTTCTATAAAAATTCTGCTCGATCTAGAAAAAAAAATAGTCCCTCAACGACGGAGGAACACTACACAGACGTATGTTTTCCATTTCCTTTGTGTATCTTAAGTACCGAAATGAACTCATGTAATCTAACAACCTAACAATAAAACAAAGTTCAGTATCAAATGCATACCGTTGCTGTGTTCTCGTCTTCAGGGTTGTCGTCTCTTTCCGACATGAAGTGGGGCATTGCGGCAGCCAGATCACCTTGCAGACATGACACTAAATTCCTATAAAAATAGTTCCATTAGTAAAGAACACTGATATACCCTTTACAGTTACTATGATACATAACAAAGTCTGTTAAGCAAGATACATTACTTTAATTTTTATATCTGATTTCTATGAAATGAATTTTGTATTTATTGGGACCATGTCCATTTATTTTGTTGTACTTACTTAAAAGCTATTTGTACACAGTCTGCCAATATATCTTGAGCATCCAAGGAAAATGCAGAGATATGGCGGTCTGACTTTAAGAAGTGAAGGAGCTCTGAAGAATTCGCCATCCAAAATGCAAGCGATTTCGCATCAGCATACTTCTCCTGCAACAGTAAGTTACAAATACATGGATCATAAGCGTTTTCTGTGGAGTGTGGCATTATATGGGGCATAAAACATGAATATTATGACGAAGTGAGGAGAGGTGACTAGAAGCATTTGAAATGTGGATATGGAGAAGGATGGAGCGTGTGACATGGACATACAGAATAAGAAATGAAGGTGTGCTGGAAAAAGTGGATGACGGAAGAATGATGTTGAAACTGATCAGGAAGAGGAAAAGGAATTGGCTGGGTCACTGGCTGGAAATAAACTGCCTACTGAAGGATGAACTGGAAAGATTGGTGAATGGAAGAAGAGTTCGGGGTAGAAGAAGATATCAGATGATAGACAACATTAAGATCTATGGATCATATGCGGAGACAAAGAAGAAGGAGAATGCTGGATTTGCAGTGAATGACCTGCTCTTGGGCAGAAAACTACGAATGAATGGTGTTTTAATTTCTACTCTCAGCCATTCCTTGCTTACAGTAAGTAAAAATCCTCTTTTAAGAAAAATCAGAATGTAAGAACAGTGTATTATGAAACAAGTACATAATGTTATACGATATGGCAAGAGTTTATTTTTAGGGCACAAGTAAAGCGAGTTTACTCATTTTGACGAATACAATAACTGCATAAAATTATAAACGTGTTTCATACATTATTTTTTTGTACAACACCACATTATAAAACAATTAATAAAGAAATAACACCAGATTTATAATGATGGGTAGATTGATATCATAGTCTATGAAGAAAGAGGTTGCTATGACAACAATGATGTATTAAATATTATAGCATGGCAAATCGTTTCATAATATAAACTTTATAGTACAAGTTATGCCTTCATAATAGAAGTCATGACGTTTTAGGACTGCCTCCGTGGTCTGTTGGTCAGCATGCTGGCTTCCAGATCTAGAGGTCCCAGGTTCGGCTCTTGGTGAATTTTTCTTGAGGAAGAATAATTCCCTGGGTGTCTAGAGTCTGGAAATTTGTATGAATGTGAGTGTGATTGTGAGTGTGCCGGTTAATATTAATTAGCCAATTATCAAAAACATAAAATATATCAGGACTGTCGCTGGGCAGTAGCCTGAACACACATTTCAGCGTCACATTGTTGACAAGTAACTCCATCTGCCAACACAACCATGAAGCATTAATAGATGCTATAGAGTTACCAACAAAGAGAAAAAAAATGACGTTTTAGTTGTCATGGCAATATTTTACGGCTCTGATACAATAATGTGGCATATTATGCAGGATTTTCACTAATGATAAGGACTGTTTATAAGGCTGGAGTACAAAAAAAAATAGTCTTCCATAGATTCTTTAACAGGGGTTTTACTGCACGTAAATATTTCTTTATCTACCTTCTTTTATTTTTATTTATTTCTCTCTCTCTCCTCTATCCTCTCACAATACTTGCCTCACATCTCTCTCTTTTCGTTCCTTTTCATCTTTCTCCTTTTTCTCCGCCTCTCTCCTTCATTCCTTCATCTGAACTGCTCCTTTTCGATTTTTCCTTTTCTTCTGTCCCATCCTACATTCTCACTCTTCTCCCACTCTCTTCTCCTTTTCTTTCTCCCCTTTTTTTCTACTTCTACTTCCTTCCCTCTCTCCTCTTTATCCGCCCTTTTGCTTGCTCCTTCCTTTTTCCTCTTCTTATCTCTCACTTCATCCTTCCATCTCTTCCCCTTCTTCTCCATTTCCCTCTCTCTTCTTTCTCTTTCCCTACATCTCTCTTCAATCCTATTTTGCTTCGTCTCCCCCTTTTCTATTTTTCATTTTTTCTTACTTTTTCCCTCATGATAAGTTTAAAAAGTTCAAACAGCATAAAATGCTCATTTCCTCTAACCCAGCGTTTCTCAAACTTTTTTGAAGTGGGGACCACTGTTTTAAGTCAGAACAGTTCCGCGGACCACCTACTCTTGTTACCTTTGAAAGCAAATTTATAATTTTTGTAGCATATTTTAACACCAGTAGATTATACTTATATTTTAAAATAGAATGAATTAATTAATTAATATTAATGTAATTCAATTAATTTTATATTAGTATTAACTAATTAAGTTAATGTTAATAGAAGAAAATTCATTTTCGTTTTTTAATAATTCGAAATATTAGAGTTTGGATAATCTTTAACTAATTAACTGAAAAAAAAAAAAATGTTGGTACTCACATTAATGAGATGGAGGAGCCTGCCGATTCTTGCACAGTTGTTCTATACTTGGATGTAGCCTATGCTGGTAAGCTTAAGTTGGAGATCGTCACATACATCAACTCGATTTCGGTAGCCTACTTTGTTTTTATTAGAGTTACTGATGAAAACCCTTTCTCACACAGATACGTAGAAGCAAACTGAATTATAATCTCTAAAGCACCATTGTGCAGTTCATATATTCTCTTTTCACTTGTGATGAGGTCCAGAAATTAACCATACCTTCCGCTTCGAATTTAATTTAAATTCGGTGTAATTCGAGAATTCAATTAACTGTTCTCTTTCACTCAATGAAAGTTTGTTAGTTTCAATGTCGCAATGAAATGGATCATGAACCCATGAAAATTGGTCATGTTTACTTGGAAAATAAGTTTCAAATTGTGTCCTCAGAGTTGTATTATTGGTGTACGACGTACTGTATGTGACCATTTCAATGTGCAGGCTGGGTGTCGGCAAAACTATTAAGAAAGTCATAAATACATGAAAAGGTTCGGTCCTCCGTTATGAATTCTGGTGGTCCCTGATTGGATTACAGGCGCCAGGGAAAATATAGCGAGAAACACCACGTTCATAGTGTTTTAAATCCCTCTTTTGTTGTAGAAAGTAGAGTGGGAAGTCAGTAGACAGGATAATAAATTTCATTAAATGTCAGTACTGGGAGAAAAAGTGAAAGGCGACTGCCATGTGTCATTTCGAAACTCTGAGATTTTCAGCTATACTGTGATACGCAATTCGTTTAAAATTTATTTTTTCTTTCTTTTTTGAAGTACCACAAGGGGCGGCCGGGTAGCTCAGTTGGTAGAGCAGCTGGCTACGGACTGGAAAGTCCGGGGTTCGATCCCAGGTGGTGACAGGATTTTTCTCGTTGCTAAACTTTCAGGACGGCCCCGAGGTTCACTCAGCCTCCTATAAAATTGAGTACCGGGTCTTTCCCGGGGGTAAAAGGCAGTCAGAGCGTGGTGCCGACCACACCACCTCATTCTAGTGCCGAGGTCATGGAAAGCATGGGGCTCTTCCTCCATGCCCCCCAAGTGCCTTCATGGCATGTGACGGGGATACCTTTACCTTTACCTTTTTACCACAAGGGCAGATCTCGAGGACCACAGGTGGTCCGCAGACCATAGTTTGAGAAACGCTGCTCTAACCTATTAATGTCAGGTCCTTGTGTACCTGTATGACGTTGTGGATGATGGTCGCAACCCTGGCCAGCAGCACGGTGAGCCTGTGAGCACGCTCCGTGGGGGTGAGCTCAGGTCTGTAGTGGGTGGAGGCCCGGTACCGCGCCACCAGGTACAGTGTGTAAGTGGGGGCCAGCTTGAAGTGGGGCGTGGCAGGGTCCAGGTCTGTAATGACCGCATGCAGGAACGCTTCCTCTGTCTCCTCACGGAACTCCAGCACTGCTGGCAGGATGGGGTCTGTGCCTCGGGGGTATCGTTCGTAATTCGACAATCTGGAACAACAACATGGAATTCCTGCTTATACACACACATGAATTCAACAGCAAAATATTACACACTTTACTGTGAAGAAACGGAAAGGCAGGTTGCTATGGAAATGAATGACAAACTACAGAGGCACAAATGTTACAGTCGAAAAAGTAAAGCAGGGAAAAGATGAAGAGATTAGAAGAAAACTAGGAGACAAACAAAATATGGACAACAAGAAAAGAAAGAGGGATAAAAGGGGGAAAAGGGAAAAAGAAGAATAGAAAAATGAGGACGAAAAGTAATATCTCTGACAAAATGTTATATACGAGGGGGATCCAGGAAATAATGACCATTTTGTTGTAATAATTAAAGAAAAAAAATATTTATTTGAAAAAACAAAGTCTGTTACATAACTGAAGTTTCCTTTACTTCTCTACATAATCACCACCTACATTTAAACATTTGTCGTATCTGTTCACTAGCTTTAGAATTCCCGTATTATACTCCTCTGCCGCCAGTTCATTAAGCCAGGTGTTCACTGTCTTCTTCAACTCTTCATCACTTCCAAAACGCGTACCACCCAGAAAGTCTTTCAGCTTAGAGAAAAGGTGAAAATCACTAGGAGCAAGGTCTGGACTATAGGGCGGATGATCAAAGATTTCCCAACCGAATTGATCCAGCAATTCTCGAGTTGAAGCAGCAGTGTGCGGGCGGGCGTTGTCTTGAAGAAGCACAACTCCTCTCGAAAGCATTCCTCGCCTCTTGTTTTGGATGGCTCGCCGTAGTTTTCATGAAGTCTCACAATAACGATTTGCATTGATCGTAGTGCCTTTTGGTATGAAATCCAGCAAAAGAACACATTTGCAAAAGACAGTAGCCATGACTTTTTGTGTTGAGAGAGTCTGTTTGAATTTTCTCGGTATCTTGGGTGATGAGGGATGATGCCACTGACGTGATTGGCGCTTGGTCTCTGGGGTGTTGTGAGACACCCAGGTCTCATCACCAGTCACAATTTGATCAAGAAAGGCGTCTCCATCTGTGTGATATCGCATCAAGAATGTCAATGCTGAGGCCATTCTCTGAGTTTTGAGTTGGTCACTCAGTTGCCGTGGAACCCATCGTGCACAGATTTTGTGGTAGCCAAGATGTTGCGACACAATTTCACCAAGCAAAGAACGAGAAATGTCAGGAAAGGCAATATGCAATTCGTCGAGTGATGTGCGCCTGTCTTGCAAGATTCTGTCGTTCGCTTTAGTCTTCAGGTCTTCTGTGATGAGTGATGGGCGTCTGGGTCAAGTTTCATCGTGGACATTTGTTCGCCCATTGTTGAACATTTCGCACCATTTTCTCACATTTCTTTCATTCATTACAATTTCACCATACACTTCTTTCAATTGCCGGTAAATTTCTGCAGGTTTCAAATGTCGGGCATTCAAAAATCGAATCACACTCCTCACCTCACAGTCGGCGGGATTATCAATCACGTCGTTCATTTTGAAGTAACACAAAATGCACAATGGCGACTTGTTGCAACCAGTAATCACAACATTATGAGAACACATGTTAAGGAAGCCAGTTGACCTTCAAACAAGGAAGGGGAGTCAGCTCCGTGGCGGGTATGCACGAACGGTCGTTATTTCCTGGATCCCCCTCGTACTTATGAAGTATAACGAGGTTGTTTCAAAAATAAAATTTGCTTGTTAAAATTAAGAACTAGAAAATTGGTAGTAACCACAAGAACAAAGGACACATTTCTAAGGGCACGAAAATATTTCTTACAAAATGTCTGCACACTTTATGAATTTACAATTCGTTCAATTGAAAATGACATGTTCTGTGAATTAAGGACAGAAAAAAAAAACAATTTCCAGAATGGAAAAATATTATAGAAAATAGTGAAAAAAATAAGACGCTTTTAAAGAGAAAAATGTAATGGATGAAGAAGAATATTCAACAAATGTTTATATATACTCACATTATAAGAGATTAATTAGATAAGTTTTACTGAATTGAAGGGTTAGTTAATATATAGGCCTAAACAAAAAAAAACTACTGAAAAATCACAAACACTTACGAAGATGATTATTGCTCCTTAAAAATGTTTATACATTTCCTCTACGAAATATGACAAATTCCTACGTGAATTACAGAGGCAAAACTGAGACACAACATCCCTGAAGAATAAAATGTTACAAAAAAAGTAATAGGAGATTCACAGAATCTGGTAATTGCGTGAATATATCATTGTTTTATTGTTGTATTTTATTGCTTTTTATCATTAGGAATATTTTTTTATTGTTTTAATACTTGTTACTGGATTTCATATTTAAAGATAGGATTGAGGTTTTCTTTTGTAAATAGCATGTAAGTAATAAGCTCCCAGTTATATGCGGACAACGACAGTTCATTAGATAATGTTCACGACTCATTAACTTGCAAGTAGTTTATGCAAAACTAACAGATGGCTTTAGTATGTACAGAATCTAGCAGAGACTTCTTTAACTCTGTGTTGTGCTAGAAATATCACATTATTTTCTCAGCATTGTACTTCGAATAAAGATGTATTCAAATTTAAAAAAAAAATACACATTTCTAAAGGAAAAAATGTAATATAAAAAGAAACAAATCAAATCATATTTCTTACAAAATGTTGCATTTATGAATTGTAACAACAAAATTAAACATAAAATATGTTATGCAAATAATGAAAAAACTATATATATCTGAAACCTAAAAGCTAAAGAATATTCCTTGTAAAATTCTCATAATTTTACAGTTATTTATAACAAATTCAATAACAGAAATTTGTTCAGAGAAGAAAATTTTTGAAAATACCCCTCATAAAATATTTAATTACATTTAAGAATTATAGTCCATTCAACAATAAAATATACTAAAAAAACTGTAATAACAGTGTATTCCAATTTCCATCTAAAACATAAGATTTCATAGCTACTTTGTCATCTTGATTTTTCTGATTTGCATTGTAACTATCATTGGATATTGTCAATAATAAAGCATTTATCTAATGCAATTATGTTTTGTAAGTCACTCACACATCATCATGCAAACAATAAGTGCTGTCCTGTGATATTCATTCACACCTTTACAAACAGTTAAGCTCTTCATGCAAACTAAAAAAATGTAACTGTACAAAAAAAAAATAAACCAAACGAAAAGCATCTGCAATACATTCCAACATGTGTAAGTTACTTAACTATAGTACCGGTACTCCAACAACACAGAACATGAGACAAAAATAATTCGTATAATTGACAAGACCAGAAAGTACAGTTCCAGATTACAGTACATCTTGCTTCACAGTTGTTATAAGTGAGTGTGTAAAAGAAATTTGTTTTCACTCACCAAATGAGCAGTTGCAGTATCAAGAGGTACTGCGATTTTAAATCCAGTTACTTGTCTCAACTCAAATTTACATAAAGTCATGCTAAGTAATGAAAACTGTTTAATAATAATTAATATACGTTTCATTTTCACTTCATTTAATGTATTTCGTTGATCTTATATTAGCATTGAAGCTTTAAGATGTGGAACAAGTCAAGATTTTACAAGATACAATTTTTTGGTGAGATGAAGTAGAGTTCGTAAAATTTTTATATTATAAAATCATGGCATTGTTTACAAACAAACATTCTCATGGGGACAGATATAAGAAGATTTTTTTTTTCTTTCACCATGTTAATAATGACAAAACAAGTTCTTATACAAATTTTGGCCACTCGAGCGCAATTACGAGGGCTGTCCAAAAAGTAAGATTTCTGAGACCGTTTACAGAAATAAAACAACTTCATGGAAAGATGCATTGGAACAGATACAGCAATTGTTGAGCTATTTTTCAACATATTCCCCGCCATAATTGAGAAATTTGTCATACATGTGTGGGATAGTGTATAATAAATCATAATTACGAAGGTTAAACTATGTATTTGGATGTAATATAAATGATGGAACAAGTTTTCAAAAGAGTCAATATATGGCAGAGGTATTTAGCTGTGCGAAAAGTGTACTGGCTTTGGCTGGCAGACGACGACTAAGCTAGTGATGTCACCCTGTAGTCTAGTGATTTTGCTGGTTGACGAGAAAACTTTAGTGGGGTTTTAAGTGTTATGTTATGCTTGAATTTAAAAAGGCCCATATTTACCAATAATTCTATTACTGTCTTTATATTAGTGCTGTGTATCCAGAAAATGTGACATGACAGAAAGAAACTGATTTCTCCACTGAATTCCGCATCCCAAAATTAGGTACATCCACCCATTTACACATCAGATACACGAAAAAAGTTCCAATTTGTCGACTAATGAAATTAATCAAATTCTAACATGTGTGTGGGACTTTCCAAAGAACCTTAAAAAATAAAACAAGAAAGGATATGATGATGAAATTTTATAAAGTCAGAATATGTATTATAAGACTTTCATGTGTTAAATTCTATCGTACCTGGTTTACATGTTTCGACCTATTATGGGTCATCTTCAGAACTGGTCTTCAGCATTGGTCTTGGCACCTCTTGTTTTGTTTCCTGTGAGGGTGTGTTCATGTGGTGTAATGTAGAGTCAAAGAGTGTGTGTGTTCTGAAATTGAGTTGTGTGTTAAGAATTTCATTGGAGTGTGTTTATGTGTGTCTGTATATTTCATATTGTTCTAGTATGTTTAGTTTCTGGCTTTTTGATTGGATGTGTAGTATTTTCATGTCTGTGTTGATGTCTCTGTAGATGTGGTTAGCATTTGTGATGTGTTCTGCATATGTGGAGGTGTTTTATAATTTTGTTATGGCTGTGATGTGTTCTTTGTAACGTGTTTGATATGATCTGCATGTCTGTCCTATGTAGAAGTTGTTGTATACGCCTGTGTGGTTGTATTTGTTTGTTTGCGTTGTTTGTGTGTTGAGATGTTTTTGTAGAGTGTTATTTATTCTGCATGCGATGTTGTAATTTAATTTCTTGAATGAGGTTGCAATTTTGTGTGTGTTTATGTTTTCATATGTTGTGTTCTTGTACTTGTGTTGTATTCTCATGTTTTTTGTGATTATGTTTTGTCTTATGTATTATGTTGTCTTGTGCTATGTATTTGATTGTGTTTATCTCTTTGTTGTAATCCTGTTGGTTCATTGGTATGTTAAGTACTCTGTGTACCATTGTTCGGAATGCAGCTTGTTTGTGTTGTGTTGGGTGGTTGGATGTGTTGTGTATGTGTGTTGTTGTTGGTTTTCTGTATACTCTGAATGTGTGTTTGTTGTCTACTTTTGTTATTGTGATGTCTAGAAAAATTATGGATTTGTTGTTTTCAATTTCTAATGTGTAGTGTAACTTTGAGTGTATTTTGTTTATGTCTTGATGTAGGTTTTGGATCTGTCTTTTGTTTCCTTCGTATAGTATTAGTATGTCATCTACGTATCTGTCCCAATATATGATGTGTGCATGTTTGTTGTTGTCTTTGTTTAGTATGTATGTCTGTTCTATATGGTGTAAGAAGTACTACTCCTAATACAAATGGCAGCAAAAACTGGGCCCTCAGGAGAACAGTTAAAAAAGAAGATAGCAGGAAATGTATATTAAAGTCGACATGCAAAGGAATCACACATTCCTGGAATGTTATTCTTTTGGTACGCACATAACAATAAACAATACATTAGACATACAATTTGTTCACCTTTTACCTTTACACTCAGAACCCTCTGTGTCTCTACCCACCTGTTTCCATCCCTGCTACTGCCAACTGATCTCTGAGACCGAGTTTCCTCCTTATTGCCAAGACTGGACGTCGACACTGTCTCCACGTTACCATCTACATCGAACGTCGTTTCGTAATTCTGGGATGTGCCGTTTGAACCGTTATTGTTATTGTTGTTGCTGCCAATATTACTGCTATTGTTGTTGTGTCCAGGCGTTGAAGCTCCACCATGACTAACAGAGTCCTCTCTTGACGATTGTCTGAACCATACATCAATTATAACACAATGGGATGCAAACACAACACACACAAAGCAAAATTATATGAAAACCATGCATCATTCCTGCATGAACACTTCCACCATGATGTAAGTTGTGCAAAAATTAATGCTCTACTAGTCTGCAGCAGGGAAGTGCAGGAGCTGGGCTGCAATGCTACCAACCTTCATGATGGCAGTGTTGAGTATTTAATATTTATACAGGAACGCCTACCTTTTAAATAAAAATGCAATATGTTAACATTTTTTGGAGAATGACAGTCAGTACCAGAAGGGGATTAACGGTTTAGGTACAGCTTACAGCAGTAAAATTGTGAAAATATTCAACTTTTTTTTTTCCTCCATTACCGTTTCTTGTACAATAATGAAAATTATCAGATTACCAGGAAACAATTGGCATTCATACAGTCCTCTCTGTAGATTGAAAACTCAAAAAAGTTTCATATCCATGGTTCAAGAATTAAAACAGAAAATCAATATCCCGAATTTAAAAGAAAACTTAGAAATTAAACCAAACGCTTTAACTCTATTAAATACCGTAAAGTGGGGTGACTTTGAACGCTGAGGTGACTTTGAACAGTAATTTATCTCCTTTCTAAATTAAATGCTGTACCCAATTGCGAAAAAAACTGTTTAAGTTGTCAATAAATTAGTTCAGTTTTTTCGCAATAGGGTACAGCATTTAGTTTAGAAGGCCGCTAAATTACTGTTCAAAGTCACCTCGGCGTTCAAAGTCACCCCACTTTATGGTATAGACTATAATCTAAATTTAACAGAAGAAATACTGAAATCAGAAGTAAACACTGAAATACTCAAAAAATTGTCTTTAGAGACAATTAATATTAGGTACCCTCCACAAAACTGGCTTCAATTATACACCGATGGATCCTTGATCTCCAGAGCACAAGGTGCCGGTGCA
Source organism: Periplaneta americana (assembly GCF_040183065.1). Lineage (NCBI taxonomy): Eukaryota > Metazoa > Arthropoda > Insecta > Blattodea > Blattidae > Periplaneta > Periplaneta americana. The sequence goes on along the minus strand of NC_091124.1, from coordinate 40,990,161 downwards.
GATGTTACGTGCTGTCTCTTCTCACTTTATAGATCTCTTGGATATGGAACAACAAGTTTTGATGGTGAAATCATTGCAATAAGGGAAAGTCTCTTGAATCTTGTATGCCACATCAATAAATTTAGAAATGCAGTTATATTGTCAGACTTCAAAGCAGCTATTCTATCAATAGTCTCTAAACACACACCTTCATCTCAAACAGCAGAAATAATTAAAATGCTCTCTCAATTAAAATCACTCAATAAAAGAATTGTACTCCAATGGATACCATCCCATTGTGGAATCCTGGGAAATGAGAATGCGAATGCTTTAGCAAAGAAGGGCAGCACTGCTACTTACAGACCTGTTACTAAATCTACGTATTACTCTGTGAAAAGATTTATTAAATCTACATACTTAGACTTCAACAAACAAAATTTGATAACACAATCCCAAGGGAAAAAATGGAACTCTCTGCATCAAAATCCACAGTTAATTCCCGAGTTACCACGAAAATCGTCTGTAGTTGCATTTAGATTGGCAACAGGCCATGATTGATTGGCCAAACACCTGCATAGAATTGGAATATATCAGTCCCCTAACTGTCCATTGTGCAACTCAAACCAAGAAATGGATTCGAAACACTTCAAAATCTGTGCTTCAGTGGCTGGTCATGATAATACTTTGAAAAATATTGGAGTGCAAGAGGTCAAATGACTTTATTGTCGAACGCCTGGCATTAGAAAACAACAACAACATAATGAAAATTAGTAATGTGTAAAACACTGTCCTTCTGCTATATGAAAAAAATATATTTTTACGATTTAAAAAAAATTATTTACATTTTTTTTTATCCTCCTTCAAAATTCAGTTCACTGTGCAGTGATGAAGCGTTTCCCACATAACTGAAAAAATATCCAACATTCTGTGATTACATTTTTGTGTGCATTTATGCATGTCATATCTACAATATGATACAATATCACTTCTCTACCTTTGATAGATTGTCTGATAAAAAATAAATTCATTTCTAAAATGGTCAAATATCAGTATTTTCTTCTAACACAAAAAAAAAGTATCATTTATTAAGGAATGTAGTTGAAAGAACATGATATTGTAAACATCAGTTTCAGCAATAAAATAAAAGAGACAGAACATGAAAAAGTTCACAAGTTTTGAGTTATGAAGGCAACGCTTCATCACTGCACAGTGAACTGAATTTTGGGAAAAAAAAAATGTAAACAATGTTTTTAAACGTAAAAATATTTTTTTCACATAGCAGAAGGACAGTATTTTACGCATACCAATTTTCATTACTGTACAAGATACAGTAACGGAGGAAAAAAATGTTGACTATTTCCAAAAATGTTACTGCTGTAAGCTGTACCTAACCCCTTAAAGGAACAAGTCATCAGACCTATTAAATTCACAAGACTGTTTCAGATCTTTTGAAATTCAATGATCCTTTTCTTTTTATGTATTAAAATTAGATGTAATAGAAGGTCCTGTAAAACACGAGTGACTGGTTCATAGATTTAGAATACTGTTTTACACTTCTTGTAATATAATAATCACATTTTCAAAGTTTTTGTGAAGTATCTTCCTTTTCAAAACATTCAAATAACTCTTGTTTTAAAAAGAAACTGTTACTGTTCATTCAGTTACAATACTTCCTCGTATCTTTTGCAATAAAATGACTTGACTTAAGCATTCTTAAGTATTTTTTATTAACTTTTTCTGACAAAATATAATTACTTTTTTTTTTTTTTTTTGTAAAAACAAAACACGGCCTCTGTTTTACTATGTCTTTTGTAATTTATTTATTTCTGTCAAAATATATTGAGAAAAGAAAAAACAATGTTTTTGTAAAAGGATGATTTGTTGAATCCAGATGTTTTTTTTTTTCCTAATTACAGTGAAACCTCGGTAAGATGCTCTTCAAGGAACCGCATAAAATTAGCATATTAAACGGGACTGTGTATTAGCAAGAGTGGGTCATTTTTGAATTTTTTAAATTTTAACACAAAGGTATAAATCAGCATAAACATTCATTTGGGGCCCAAACCTATGCAAACAACTTCTTTAACCTGCGCATATTCTGCAGTTAATTCTCATTTAACAAATTTATGGGTCGAATTATGGCTTTCTTCTGATAACTTCTGATAAGGCAAAGTTCTTCAAAACATACAAAAGAAACCTAATGATTTACAAATGTTCCGCAACATTCCCAGACACATACAAACTTTCTTAGCAAGAGCCAGGACAGGCCATATTATCACTCAGAAGTATCTTTACTTCTTTAATCTTGTTGACTCTAGTAGTTGTTGCTGGTGCAACAATAACGAAGAAGATTTGGAACATATCCTCTTAAACTGCCCTGTCACAAACATCCATACAACTAATCTAAAATCTGCAATTCCTGTAACCTTTTGCAATTCTCTCCAATATATACTGAATACACCTCATCTTTGGAATGTGGCTGCTGAAATGTACAACCAGCATCGTGCTTTTTACCCATCATTTGTAAGAAGAGGAAATTCATAGTGAAACATAGTGGAACACGTGTTGTCAGCAAATAGCTGGATACACTACAAAGATAGATTCATTGAAGAAATGTAAGGATTTTTCAGTATTGTTCTAAGTGTTGAAGAAGGGATTCCAAATGATTTCGCCAACTGTTTCTAATTCATAATGGTGTTTTCATCATGTTTACGAAGAATCTGTAATTTCTCCGATATCAATAAAGCTTTCCATTTCATTCCTTTATTCATGTTGACACTAACAAGTCACTTCACACTTGTAAAGTGTCAAGTCTTCATTGACAATGCAATTTAAAACTGCCAGCAAGAAGGACAGGCTTTGAATACAGTAGTCTTGCAGGTACTCATGGGTCGCATTCCATTCTATTGTATTCACCAAACAAAGACTCCAACAAATCCTTGAATATGCAGGGTGCTAGCGGTAAATGTAGAAGTCCAAGAAAATTTTCTCTGTATCCTTTAAAGTATAATACTTTAGAATTTTCAGCAGATGAAAGAGTGTAATAAATGGGATGATGAACATATTAAGCAGTGGATTTTACATGGTTTTATATAGGGATGTGTATGGACCAGACGAAAAGAGCATATAATGTGGGATAGCATAACAAACGGGCGTGTATTATCGGGGTTTCACTGTATTAACAAACATATGAATAAAAATATATTCAGATAAAACATTTTTAGACATTACATATTAGTCCACTCAATTCTGAAGACTTTCTCAGATCTTTTGTAGTTCAATTTTTTGTCAAACAACATTCTGATAAAAATTACTGTTTTTAAGACACAATTACTGGTTTACCAAATTCAGAGAATCGTTCTGAAAAATCCATATTATAACAACCTTTTAATATAAGAATGTACTGAGATAAAAAACTTTCTTTGTAAAAGAAACACTACACATGACTGCTATATATCTTTTGTAAATAATTGATCTTCAATGTCAAAATAAGTTCGAATCAGACATTTTTTGTACAAATAAAAGTAACTCTATACTTTAATTCGGAATTGTACTTAACATCTTTTGTAACTTTAGAAATTAACTGAAAATAATACAGCACATTTTCTTACAAATTAATTCTATTATATTAGTAAAGGGAAATTATTATGTTAAGTCTTTTGTGTTACTCTTTTTTCCTGTTCATAATATGAAGGCATATTAGGCAACACTGCATGATTACGAAAGCATAACATTTGTAACATGCATGAAACATGCAACTTGTGCAGTGTGCGAAATTCACTACAAATACCTGTCGTATGTGAAGTCCAGAGTCTGCCTTGCTGAATCATGTCGTTGCCGCGATTTGTCGTCTGGAGAAGGATCGATAAACCTGAAGTTGTGTATCCGGCCAAACTTAACAATTGCACCATTCTAGAAACAAAGAACGTGTCACTCAGTAATATATGCATATGCAAATGAGAATTAAACCTCAAACACATGTTATTATTTTGCAATTCATTTTTGTGTTCGATAAGTCTAGTAATATAATGAAAAATATGTAAGTTCAGTCATAAGACTTATCTCTTTGCAAATATTTATTTGCTATGAAGGTATAAAATATATAAACGTTTTTGCCTTATTGGGCATCATCAGATATAGTAAAATACGTGATCTGGAACTTGAGTAAATTGACAAATGAACAATATAATATACATTACAAATGTATCTTCATGAGTTTTATGTATGGAGTTATAAGTAAAGTTTGTTAGAACGAATTTCAATACAATGTGAGCTTAAAGGAATCGAAAAATAGTTGCGTATGCATATAACTCATGTTACAAGTATATATACATGGTAAATGATAAGTGGTTAAATTATGCAGGTAACAGTGATGTTAAAAACTTTAATTAAAATATGATTATAAATAAAAGTAACAAGATGTCATGGATTTAAAATTTACGAAGAATAAAATGTTTTAAAATTACTATATGATCAATTATTATTAATACAATGTTGCAATTAATAAATCTTGTGCTTTATGTTGTCAATTGATCATTATCGAAAATTATATGCTTGTGGAATTTGCTGTGTGACGTGGTATGTATACGTCTGGATTTACATATGATATTCTATCTGGATTAATGCGTGCAATAAATGGTGATCATGGGTGGTTTGCTATGTGTAGACATAGGTAGTTAACGAGAGCTATATATGTAGATAATTTGTGTGTGTATGCCTCTATTTGTAGAAGTGCGTTGCTTGGTGGTTTGATGCGTACATGTTATTATGGTTGACTGGTTTCCAATCATGCGGACTTTACTACAAAGTCAGTGGTTCTTCTCAAGTGGAATCATTTGACATCCATTTGTGAATCTCGTATATGTACCGAGAATTCCTATGCAGACCGGTCCCAAATAGTAATGTTCCATTGGCGTAATGACCGTAGTGAGCACCTGGCCCGAGGAAGTACACAGTAATAGTTAGAGTGGGACCCGTCTGCATAGGGCAGTACGGAATTTTTATATACCCTTCCTTTAAAATAACCCCACAGGAAGAACTCTGGAGACGTCAAATCGGGGGAACATGGGGGCCATAATTCTTGAGAAATTATACGCTCGCCAAGAAACTCGCGCAAAAACTGCATGGTTTCATTAAATGTGTGACATGTGGCACTGTCCTGCAACAATCACGTTCAACATTGTCGAGAAGCGCATAAGCTGTGTAATGATGTCTATGTATACAACATTGTTCACACTAGTTTAAAATAAAATGGGGCCCACTACACGACGACGTGAAATGGCACACCACACTCCAATTTTTTGAGAGTGTAAGGGGGTTTCATGGAACACATGTGGATTTTCGGTGGACCAAATTCGAGAGTTTCGACTGTTCACGTAGCCATTAAGCTGAAACCATACCATCTGTGAAAACATACGGTCAAGCTCTGCAATTCCGTGGTTACCACAACCATGTAAAGTACACTATGCGCTTTTGTTTATCCGGCTCCTTCAATTCCTGAACACTGCGCACATGATAAGTTTCATCACTCTCTGAGCATTTCCATATGAAATCTGAGAGAGAGCTGAGAGTCTCCGCAAGCTTTCTGAAGGCGAACACTCCATCACATTTCTCACCTCAGCCAGTTTAGCAGGAGTTAAAATGGCTGGTCTCCCGGTTCTCTTCTTATCTGCAACTGATTCACATTCCCTATAATGGCCGATTAATCTCGTTATGGTCGAATTGTTGGGCACTGCCACATCCGGATAATTCCTACGAAATTCGTCTACAACACGTGCATAAGAACGACTGCAAAAATAATGTTCAACAATGAAAACTCGTTGCTCTTGGGAAAACGACATGTTTGCCGAGCAATAAAGAAAGGACTGCTGCAAGCGTCAGTGTATACACACACATCACAATGACGTCTAGGTTTGTTGCTGTTAACACCCATGATGCTATCTAGCGGTAGCTGATAGCTAGGGACCGGATTGTAATGTAATATGAAGGTGAGTCATTCCAAGTCAAATCGCACAGCAATAAAACACGACCTTCTCGGAAATGGTCTAATTTTTTTTCATGAATTCCAGACATTAAATAAGGAGACCCGTATTTTTTTATTTTCACAATTATTAATTATTTGTGTAGTTATGAATATTTGAAGTTACGCAAATTATGCCCGCACTGTTACATAAACTCGCTTGGAACTCTGATCTACATACATAATTGAGATTTGCGGTTTGGCGCATTTGAAAGACAAAATACAACACTTTTTATTACTTTAGGCCTATCACAAATAAATTTAAAATTTGGCCTATTTTTTTAATCGTTTCTTTTTCAAAGCAAAATTACTATATTAAATAGCCAAGTTAAAAATCTGAAAAAAATATAGACTTGTTCGCTGATGTATTATCTGTAAACTACTGCATTTATAAATATGGGATCGGCACCCATACATTTGTAACAATTTATTTTCCGGAGGCATGCGATGCCCAGCTAATGAACTGCTTGCAGCCATAGACTAGAAGGCTGCTCGTGGAAATTCCCCGTTGCATCTGATGTCACCATACTAATCATCAAATGATTAATACCTTAAGGAACAGTAAATATCTTATCTAAAATTATTTTATTATTGTCAGCTCAGCTGAGGGGGAAGCCCTTCACAGTTTATACTGTAATATAGCCAAGTGTTTGATGATAGCAAGGCTGGGTAAGGCAGTCAACTTTGTGGCAGTAAACAGATGGCAGGAGAGAAAAATAATCAGTTTGGGTTTGAATTTCGCGCAGTGACGTGACTTATATACAACATGAGTGATGGTAAAGATCGCGTAATATATAACACGTGTTTAAATCCATTTACCTTCCTAATCATGCTTTTAAAAAGAAAAGTACACTAAGACACGTAAGTCGCGACTTATTGATAAAGCTCAATTTAAAGGAGTCTTTGAGTGTGCAAATATGTGATTTGTTCCGTAAAAATCAATCAATTTCCGCATAGGTCAGGTGAAATTATATGTGAAGCCGGTAGTTCTTGTGATATTAATAAACATGAATCAAATGAAAGTGCGGACAGAAAAAGTGATTATCCCAGTACTTCTTCTAGCAGTTCTATGGATACAGTGCTAGAAATCAGTAATATTGAGGAATTAAACAAGAGTTTGATGTCAATAGAATCCCCTATCAAGAAAAGAAAGATACAACAAAACGATACCCCCGTGAAAAGTTTCAAAAGTAAAAGGCTTCCTAGCTGTTAAGTTTTTCATGTAGAAGATGCATCATCATCCTTTCAAAAGTCAGCCATATTTTATTTTTGACGGAATGCAAAGAAAGGTACAACCTGAAAATTACATAGTTATTGCAGACTTTTCTGAAAATTATTCATTTGTAATACAAGATTCAATATAAGGTGTGCATTGGAACATATGCCAAGCCACAATACAATACAATTTTAATTTTACTTCCTACTTTATTTTATTTTATATTCTCGTATAGGCCTATTAATATTATATCTGAACTGCGACCGAACACGAGCGCTGCTCATTCGGTCTCAAATTTTGTTAATACTACTGCATCTCCTTTTTTATATTGATTGTATTATTTTATTTCTATTTCTCTTGTTTGTAATTATATTCTTTATTCTGTATAAATAAATAAATGAATGAATGACTGAATCCTTTCGTAGTATATTTCAAAGGAGATACAGAAATTCGTTACAAAAGTAATGTCATCTCAGAAACCATGAAACATGACACCGACTTGCCACGAGAGTTAGCCTATACAAGATCCTATAACAACACAAAAAAAAAAAAAAAAAAAAAAAAAAAAAAAAAAACTGTTTGATTAGTCACAAAAAACATTTCTAACGTGTCATTTATATTTTGTCCATTCAATAAGCACAAAAACCACACTGAAAATTTGCAGGCCAGATACCATAATCTAAAACCAATAACTGGTACATTAAAATTATATTCTTTCATTCCGTTGTCAAAAACTGAAGATTTAGTAAAACAATTTTCTTTCAAGAAAGAAGGTAGGCGAATGAAAATTTAAAGTGTGAATGGAAAGAAACATTTGAAAAGCATAATGTACAATTATTTGAAGATATCATAATAAGTAAATTAGCAGTGTTTCCTCGAGTAACTTGATCTGTACTAGGTGTAATGTTGCAACGTTCAGTCAATTATCCAGCGCCGATAAACCTCTTAGCGCGCTTTAACGCTTCCCGTCCACTGCTGCTGCGCCAACCGCTACACATTCTGTCATAAGTAATTAAATTTCTATTAAACTATTGGAGATCCCATTCTGATTTTTTCTGGAATTATTAACAATACTTCAGTGCACCTAGTAGGCATTTTTTTTAGATTTTTAATAGGGCTATTTCACATTGATGTACATGTTTTAAAAATTGAATTATAAAAAATATTTGAAATAATTACATTAAAATTAGTTAGTAAATATTTAATAAAAGACAGTACTTTAAGCTTTCAAATGCATTAAAAAAAAATTTAACATCAATATCGTCAGAAATATGACGCTTTAAATATTACATTGTGCGACATTTTTAACGAATTTTAACATGTAATATTTTAAAAACATGGGGACTTAGGAGGAAATAAAAATACACTTGTTGGTTTATGAGATCCATAGAGTTGGTAAAAAAAATATAAACGCAATCAGAAATATGAAGGTCAAAATTTGTATAATTTTGTGCGATTTGACGTGGAATGACTCAGGTGTGAAACATGTACATATTTATGTAAGAAAAATAAGCTGAATATGTATCAAAATATGTAAAATCATGAAAATATTTAATATCAATATCTGGCAGGTATAGGATAGGTAAGACTCTCCAGTTGTGATTTCATAGAGCAACCGACTTTTTTTTACTGCACACTTGACACATTACTATTTTTCCATCTGTAGTGAAAGCTTCGTCCATTGCAAACCATGATTTTATTTTTGTCGTTAGGGTTGAAGATACAGGGGCCAGTTCAGTTAGTCAAAAGCAGGAGATAAACTCACTTGCACTGTACTGTATAGACACTGTAAGTACTAAAACTAGAGAAATGAGTGAAATGAATGACACAACAGTACTGCAAGCACTGTTTCGCTTTACTGGATTAGGAGAAAATAAGAGGAAATGTGGGACACATGCATTTTAGCTGCTCCCTGTAAGAAACAGAGTACTACTAAAATCTCAAACTATAGGCATTTAAAAAACTGTTGTTTGAAAAGGGTAGGATTATTCCAGCCGAGAACCTTACTTTCTAATTGCTCGGAAAATCCCATATCCGTATAGATCTGCTAAATTTAAAGTAAAAAGGTCAAGGTATAACCTGAAAAGCTATTTATCTTAATCTTTCAACATCTTTCCAGTTCGTTCCTTCACTCCAGCTTCTTTTCAAAAGTCGGCTGCTTTATTGGGGCTCATGTCAGGCTTGACACGGGTTTTCCCTGTAAGGATTAGGAAGAGGGTGGGTAAGGTTGCAAATTGCATGGGAACGGCTTGTTAAGACGTGTGCAGAACAATTATAGTTCGAAACAAATCTGTGTAATTATTTCAAATTGTAAACTTCCCCAGTAGAATTTTTTCCCCCTTTTAGAGAAGTAAAAATGAATAAAACCACTAAATACGTAGATTTATGTAATACCAAGCCATAATATGTAATGTGGGGTAAATATGTAAAAATATGTACCGTACTATCAAATTTTAATATATGAATGGTAATTACAAGATTCACGAAGATTTGTTATTTATATACGGTTAGGTTGAAAGGAATATAATACATAATTACATAAAAATCCAGTCCCTACTGATAGCACTTTCCAACTGCACTACTCAATATACAGTAGACACTATAACTTTAATATGCGCGACTTTTGGAGCGCTCTGTAGAAACCAGTCGACGCTATATACCGCAAGCGTCAACAGAATTTCGCGTCGGATCGGTAGCTCTTGGAAACAGCCGCTTCAGATGTGTAGCAGCACGCTACCGCTCATAGGAATGGCTATCTCTGTGACTTGTATACATACTAGCATAGCAATAGGAGGGGGATGAAACACGGAATGTAAACAGGACTTCAAAACGTGACGGCATTAATGGAATATATTGGTTTCACTTACTTGAAGTATAGTGGTCTCGTAGATTCGTTGTCCATTCACGTAAGTTTCCGCATTCCCGCTACACGGTGTGACAGTAACAATCCCCTCAGTGTGCGCAATCACACAATGCCTCGGCTGCACGTTCGGTCCGAAGAGCTGCAGGGACTGTGACTGGTGGCCGTGTTGTTGTGACCCGGCTGTGTTGATCGGCCTCTCACTGCCCACTTCTGTCACGTTCGGTTGGAGGCGGTGACGTTTTGGTGTTCCAGTTACAATGTCTGAACCATCTGGAAACATGCACACATGGATTTTTATAAGTTCAGACTGTCCTGCAATGTCTGAACCATCTGGAAACATACACACATGGATTTTTATAAATTCAGATTGTCCTACAATGTCTGAACCATCTGGAAACAAACACACATGGATTTGTATAAGTTCAGACTGTCCTACAATGTCTGAACCATCTGGAAACAAACACACATGGATTTTTATAAATTCAGACTGTCCTACAATGTCTGAACCATCTGAAAACATACACACATGGATTTTTATAAATTCAGATTGTCCTACAATGTCTGAACCATCTGGAAACAAACACACATGGATTTTTATAAGTTCAGACTGTCCTGCTATGTCTGAACCATCTGGAAACAAACACACATGGATTTTTATAAGTTCAGACTGTCCTGCTATGTCTGAACCATCTGGAAACATACACACATGGATTTTTATAAATTCAGATTGTCCTACAATGTCTGAACCATCTGGAAACAAACACACATGGATTTGTATAAGTTCAGACTGTCCTACAATGTCTGAACCATCTGGAAACAAACACACATGGATTTTTATAAATTCAGACTGTCCTACAATGTCTGAACCATCTGGAAACATACACACATGGATTTTTATAAGTTCAGACTGTCCTACAATGTCTGAATCATCTGGAAACAAACACACATGGATTTTTATAAGTTCAGACTGTCCTACAATGTCTGAATCATCTGGAAACATACACACATGGATTTTTATAAATTCAGATTGTCCTACAATGTCTGAACCATCTGGAAACAAACACACATGGATTTGTATAAGTTCAGACTGTCCTACAATGTCTGAACCATCTGGAAACAAACACACATGGATTTTTATAAATTCAGACTGTCCTACAATGTCTGAACCATCTGAAAACATACACACATGGATTTTTTTAAGTTCAGACTGTCCTGCAATGTCTGAACCATCTGGAAACATACACACATGGATTTTTATAAATTCAGACTGTCCTACAATGTCTGAACCATCTGGAAACATACACACATGGATTTTTATAAGTTCAGACTGTCCTACAATGTCTGAACCATCTGAAAACATACACACATGGATTTTTTTAAGTTCAGACTGTCCTGCAATGTCTGAACCATCTGGAAACATACACACATGGATTTTTATAAATTCAGACTGTCCTACAATGTCTGAACCATCTGGAAACATACACACATGGATTTTTATAAGTTCAGACTGTCCTACAATGTCTGAACCATCTGAAAACATACACACATGGATTTTTTTAAGTTCAGACTGTCCTGCAATGTCTGAACCATCTGGAAACATACACACATGGATTTTTATAAATTCAGACTGTCCTACAATGCCTGAATCATCTGGAAACATACACACATGGATTTTTATAAGTTCAGACTGTCCTGCAATGTCTGAACCATCTGGAAACATACACACATGGATTTGTATAAGTTCAGACTGTCCTACAATGTCTGAACCATCTGGAAACAAACATACGTGGATTTTTATAAATTCAGATTGTCCTACAATGTCTGAACCATCTGGAAACAAACACACATGGATTTGTATAAGTTCAGACTGTCCTACAATGTCTGAACCATCTGGAAACAAACACACATGGATTTTTATAAATTCAGACTGTCCTACAATGTCTGAACCATCTGGAAACATACACACATGGATTTTTATAAGTTCAGACTGTCCTACAATGTCTGAACCATCTGAAAACATACACACATGGATTTTTTTAAGTTCAGACTGTCCTGCAATGTCTGAACCATCTGGAAACATACACACATGGATTTTTATAAATTCAGACTGTCCTACAATGCCTGAATCATCTGGAAACATACACACATGGATTTTTATAAGTTCAGACTGTCCTGCAATGTCTGAACCATCTGGAAACATACACACATGGATTTGTATAAGTTCAAACTGTCCTACAATGTCTGAACCATCTGGAAACAAACATACGTGGATTTTTATAAATTCAGATTGTCCTACAATGCCTGAATCATCTGGAAACATACACACATGGATTTGTATAAGTTCAAACTGTCCTACAATGTCTGAACCATCTGGAAACAAACATACGTGGATTTTTATAAATTCAGATTGTCCTACAATGTCTGAACCATCTGGAAACATACACACATGGATTTGTATAAATTAAGACTGTCCTACAATGTCTGAACCATCTGGAAACATACACACATGGATTTTTATAAATTCAGACTGTCCTACAATGTCTGAACCATCTGGAAACATACACACATGGATTTTTATAAATTCAGACTGTCCTGCAATGTCTGAACCATCTGGAAACATACACACATGGATTTTTATAAATTCAGACTGTCCTACAATGTCTGAACCATCTGGAAACATACACACATGGATTTTTATAAGTTCAGACTGTCCTACAATGTCTGAATCATCTGGAAACATGCACACATGGATTTTTATAAGTTCAGACTGTCCTACAATGTCTGAACCATCTGGAAACAAACACACATGGATTTTTATAAGTTCAGACTGTCCTATAACGTCTGAACCATCTGGAAACATACAGATGGATTTTTATAAGTTCAGACTGTCCTACAACGTCTGAATCATCTGGAAACAAACACACATGGATTTTTATAAGTTCAGACTGTCCTACAATGTCTGAATCATCTGGAAACATGCACACATGGATTTTTATAAGTTCAGACTGTCCTACAATGTCTGAACCATCTGGAAACAAACACACATGGATTTTTATAAGTTCAGACTGTCCTATAACGTCTGAACCATCTGGAAACATACAGATGGATTTTTATAAGTTCAGACTGTCCTACAATGTCTGAATCATCTGGAAACAAACACACATGGATTTTCATAAGTTCAGACTGTCCTACAAGTCTGAACCATCTGGAAACAAACACACATGGATTTTTATAAGTTCAGACTGTCCTACAATGTCTGAACCATCTGAAAATAGACACATATGGATTTTTTTATAAATTCAGACTGTCCTACAACGTCTGAACCATCTGGAAACATACATATATATGGATTATTATAAGTTCAGACCGTCTATACCCAATGTAATGGACTTCAACCATCTTCATAACTATGGTTATTAGAGGAGAAAAATTCGCTCCGGCTCCGGGATCGAACCCGGGTCCTTGGTTCTACGTATCAAGCGCTCTAACCACTGAGCTACGCCGAAGTTCAATCCACAGTACCGGAACGAATTCCTCTCCTCTAGTGTTTTCTTTTTCCCTTTGTGGCCTGACTCCATGTTCGACAAAATATGTTGACATATACAAGGAGCGCACTCAATTGAGTGACTTGGTAACCGGGATTCCACAGTAATATGAACTGCTGAGCAAAGAATCTACATAAAGATTAATTTTTGGTTCTACAGAAAATATCTGTTATGGTAACAATGATTAGAGGAGAAAAATTCGCTCCGGCGCCGAGAATCGAACCCGGGTCCTTGGTTCTATGTATCAAGCGCTCTAACCACTGAGCTATGCCGAAGTTCAATCCACAATCTCCTTGTTGTACAATATGTAGGCTTGTGTGAGAAGGGCAGTTGAACCACTGATTCTACAATGTATATGTATCTGCTGCATAATAAATACCTTACTTTTTGAACTACATAAAAGGGTTATTCTATTCAACTTCTGTATCACTGACCATTATGCATAGCGTCCTATTTATGGGACGGTCCTTAATTTTTATCCCAGAAAGTAAGTAAAGTTAAAACTGATATGAAAGCATTCTTAAGTCACCAACTAGCAAACTTTAATTCAGAAACGCATTTTTGAAGTCATTAATAACTGTATGCAGTTACGGGTTAATGCAATTTATAAGTCCTATTGTTATGTTTAATAAAATCATTACTTATCCTATTATTTCTTTATTAAATACAAGCTGCAATCAATATATTTCCGAACTGCACTTGTATTTATTGTTCCGTTAAACATAAATGTCCGCGTCACTGAAGATCATTGCTTCCATGCCTGTTTAATGAGACTGTAAAACAGAGTTAGATTGTCTTTAAAAACTGAGCTTCCACACGTGATTTTGTACGAACGTGTCAAGTGTCGAGGACCTATTGCAATTTTTCCTGGAATCTCTCCATATACGCCTTACGGTTAGTCTTCTTCTCTACCTTTCAAGTGATGCCTTTAGTATAGATTCCAGGCGTTTCCCTGGTTCTGTATAAATTCTGGAATCTCTCCATATACGCCTTCTTCTCTACCTTTCAAGTGATGCCTTTAGTATAGATTCCAGGCGTTTCCCTGGTTCTGTATAAATTCTGGAATCTCTCCATATACGCCTTCTTCTCTACCTTTCAAGTGATGCCTTTAGTATAGATTCCAGGCGTTTCCCTGGTTCTGTATAAATTCTATGTGTTGTCTAGATTCAGTGCAGTCCCGAAACTTCTTCACTGCCCTTTGTATAATACATGTGTACCTTATATCTGTACAAGTATTTATAGTACAATTACCGTGTTTCATCTGAATGATCCGTTGCTAAGCGAGTTACGTCAGAATAGTTTGACGCAACTCAAAGGACGTCAGATGTTAAAATGTTCGTAACGTACTGTATTATTTATTGACACTGGTATAAGCAAACCACATTAAAACTAATTCGTCGCTATGGCAACGCAATGCGTACAGTAAAACAATATAACTTCTTCTGTAAAGAGAAAGTATCCGGATTTTTAAGATACAGTAAGGGCCGAATTCATAGTCAATAGGAAACACTTAAGCAGTTGCTTATAATAATTTCCAATTCATAAATCCCGCTGAAGTGAACACTTATTCAAATAAGGTAGTTTGTCAGTTTACTCAAGTGTTTCCTCATATGCATTGTAATCAGCTGATTCGGTATACAATAGATGATGATTATGATTTAATTTAAATTATTGAGTTCTGTAATTAAAATGAAAATGAGTTTCGGCAAGCAAAAGATATATCAGAAATATGGAAAACCCTTTAGAGATGTATAATGATCAACAATTTAAGAGGAGATACCATTTCGACAAGAACACTGTTGTGAATATTCTGGTGTCTCTCATTTCAATTCACAATACAACCATGAGGCTTACCGATTTCGCCACTGCTGAAAGTACTAGTTGCTTTGAGATTTTATGAATCAGCAGCATTTCAGGTAGATCTAAGTGGCATTTTTTTTTTTTCGAAAAATATTCACGTCCCAACAAAGTGTTATTTGCATTTTTGTTTGTATTCTACCCAAGAAATAAGCTGTTAAAATTTGCGTAATTATATCACTTCCACTTTGTTTAGCATAAAAATAACTGAAAAATAAATTAAAATGATTTACTTACAGGAATATTTCCGGAGTTTTCATTAAACTCAACTGCAATTTTGTTTCATGTCAATTTCTCCTTTTGGAGAGAACAATTATCTTTTTTTTTTTTTTTTTTTTTTTTTGTTACTTTCGACGATATCTTCAAATTTCATAACTAGTTGTCTTAGCTCACTTCTTTCTTTTCTGTAAAATGCTTTCTGGACATCTTGTATAATTTTTAGCTCTATAATATTTACTTCTGTACTTGTGTATGACAATAATGCCGATTTAACAATTTGAAGGCGCTGGAAAACAATTGAATGTAGGAAAGCGCTCACGTCTAGCCATGTTGCCATTTCTTTCGATGTCAAGGGAATGCTCAGGGCATATGAATGAGTAGCGTCTCTGCAATACGATCTGAAATAAGTGCTAAGGAAATGCTCATTACTTAAGTGTTTCCTCATTTTATAAGTGACGACTATGAATTCGACCCTAAAAATTAGTGATGGAAAGAGCAATTTAAATCAACTTTTCCTTTTGGAAAGCCCTATATTTAAAGAATGCTTTAGAAATTTGAGAATATTTCGGGGAAAAAACAAAGCTAGTATTTTATGTACCTACGTAATATTCTACAGAATGAGATTTTGCCGATACATGTCAAAAAATAATGTAGCTAACGTTAAATTAGTTGTGGCATATTCGGTCCATGCATGATCATCTCTCGTAAGACTGAAACCCAAATAAGTAGCAATCGGAATATACATTCCACGAAGTAGAGGATCGCATAAATATCCCTCAAAATGTAGCAACATTGGTCTTACACAGGCCGCGGAGTTCATAAATAAATTAGCTGTGTGTTTGTGTAGGGGATACCTTGTAATGCTTTTAGCAATATTGGATCAATAAAGGAGATTCTATGAACGAATTGCTTTCTTTCAGCTTCGAGACCTACCTAATATACCCAACTGTCGCCTCCTTCAATCATGAACGTTGCGAAAACCGTATACGAGTAGTTTGAAATACAGACAATTTATTTTAAAGATGATAAAATAATATAACGAACAACTTAATAATGCAGATTTGACTCTTTTCTTCATAGCATTAAATAAAATTTATTTTTTTGTTACGTTTATTTATACATGCTTTAACATCTATGGCCATATCGCGTAGAACAGTGAAGGAGTGTGAACAGCAGTTGAATATACCGAGAACGATTCTTTTTTTTTTCTTCTTGTTGCTAACTCTATAGTACCCATGGTTGTGCTGGCAGATGGAGTTACTTGTCAACAATGTGACGCTGAAACGTGTGTTCAGGTTACTGCCCAGCGACAGTCCTGATGTATTTTATGTTTTTTGATAATTGGCTAATTAATATTAACCGGCACACTCACAATCACACTCACATTCACACAAAGAGAACGATTCTTACGGGATAAATAATCCTCTCTTTCAACAAGATGGTCGCTGGTCGATTGACTTCAAGATTTGGGGACATCACTTGACCATGGATGAATATAATTGGATGCGAAACTGCGATCAGCACCATCTGACGAAAGGGGGTTCAAATAAGATGATCAGCGCCCGAGGTCGTGGGTGGTGAACATTAGAACTACGTGTTGGTAGATTACCCAGAGTTCTCTATTTATCCGTTCGTTCGAGACGAACAGACGATGCTCGAGATGACAAGATGGCAGCCAGAAACTTACTAATGAGTGGACATAAAGTGATACTAAGTGTGTGTATAAGCAGTGTATGTCAAACAGTGATGTTTATGGACGTTGTAAAAATAGTGTTGTTGAATGTATTGTAAAGTAATAGTAATATAATAAATTGAACTAAGTAGTTTTTGCAGACTTTTCCATTACGCTGTACACTAAATACCCAAAGAATACAATCCCAATTATCTAACCTTTTGCTTTATTTTCTGTCTGTTTGGTTATATTTTAATTTGGGTAGTGTAAAATAGATCGTCTCTTTTATCTTCCTGTTGGCTCCGGTAAGAATTTTCAGTGGAAGATGGTGTGAGAAATAAAAATATAAATGTTTTATTTTAAATTGGGTTAGTTGTGAATATCAATGAGGGTGGTAGGGAAGGAATATTTTCTGCATAGTTTAACATTTTCGTCACCAGGTGCGCTGCTAAATGCATGGAGTAATTAGTGTTTGTTTTCGCTACTTGATGCTCTGCTGGATGTAATATTCTCCACCGTCCAACAGATGGCAGAAATATTAGTTACTACATTAACGCCTCTAGCATGCGTTGCGGGAAATTCAGTAAGTTTAGCATCCTATTGCTATATTCATCCATGACTTGGCCTTCAAGATCTCCAGATCTAAATGCATGGGGCTATTTCAAGTCCGAAGTCTTCCATAATGGTCCGCGTAATACAGAAGAGCTTAAAGAACGCATAGGAGAATAAATAAGGAACACTCATTGGGAGATATTGCAGAGTGTAATGTATAATTTACGTGGAGGATTAGCCTACACAAGTGTTTAAATTGTAATGGGGAACATTTAACCGAAGTTATTTTCAAACTTACTTTACTTTATTCGCATTACTGTGTTCTTACAAACCATTGTAAAATCAATCTATACCCACTGACTGACCCTATATTTAATATTTTATTGCATCTATTTAATTTTACTTGACTGTATCTGGTTATATGCAGATAACACTAGTTGCGGTTTCATAAATGAGGTTCGTTGCTTATTCAATCAACAAAATTAACTTTTCTGCCATGATAAATGTATCATTTACAATCTGTTTACTTATTTTTAGCAACCACCACACTAATGTTTATTGCCAACTATGCTTACAACTGGTAATATTAAAAATGATCGTTAATATGATAAACTGACTGGACGGTGTTACGCAATAATAGACTAACCGACAATTTGAAGAAAAAAGTGGAGATATTTGCAGATATCTGTTGTTAATTTCATTATTTAACTCAGAAAAAAAAATGCGACATCTGCACTCTGCTGACATTTATAAGCAAAATTATTTAATTGCATACAATTCATTTATTTAGTTTGCTTTGCAATATTAAATCAATTGTTGGTCTGTTATTGAAAAGTAAAGGTTTGGGAAGAGAGGTAATTCGTGGATCTCAACTTTCGAGCAGTCAGTGGACGCAAGCCATTAAGATGAACTGAAATACAATACCTGTACGTACTCTCCCTGGTAGAACTCTTGACTCAACCCGTTGCAGAAGATGCGACGAGCAAGAAACGCTTCCTCACGTCTTGGGTTTCTGCCATCATGGAGAATTGCTCCGAATCAACAGACATAATACGGTTCGTTCTCTCATCGCAGCTTCAATCCGTCAGAATGCTTCCTATGAGGTTTATGAGGAGATTGGTTGCGTCTCTTCTGATGGCTCTACTAGACGTGCTGATATCACCATAATTGATCGGCAGAAGGATAAGGGTGTCATTCTTGATCCCACAATCCGTTTCGAAATGCATGAACAACAGCCACAAGAGATGTGTCGTGAAAAACAAGTCATCTATGAGCCTTGTTGTCAGCATCTCGGAGCACAATACCACATCACACATTGGACAGTTTTTGGGCTCATGTTCGGTGCCCGTGGCACGATCCCACGAGAAACTTTAAATCAACTTAAACAATTTAAAATTTCTGACGCAACGACTGATGCCATAGGATGTTCCTATGTTTTCTTATCATTTATCTTAATCTTTTTTCTTTCAAATTGTCACATTAATTGTTTTTAAACATTGTTCATTGTGAATTGATTAGTAGGCCGATCTATCGAACCCTTATTTACGGCGGCTTTTTTTTAAATAAAAATTTATAGTATTTCTTGTAATAGTATGAGTGTTATAATACAGTAGGCCTACTTCTTGCGTAAAATGCTTAATAAATAACCAAATTTACTTCAATGGTCGATATCTCGAAAACAGATTTTTGTCGGTTGGCCTCTTATTGCGTAACTTCGTCCATTATTTAGTCAATTAAATAATTTATACTGTTAACAAAGCGGCGTCTTTCTGAAAGCATTACATACCTGGATTAAGCTCAAGGAAGAAGGGTAACCTGTCATATCCATCTTCATATCGATAATCCAATAGTTCATTGCCTTTGTTCCATTTCTGTTGTGGCTTCTTCTTCCGTTTGCGAGGATGATAATCGGCCGGCCTTCGTCTTACATGGAACATTATAGAACCTACAACAATAGAGAAGACTGTTACTATCCCTCATTTGTTTTAGTATTCCTATAGCCATTCAAGGAAAACGTTTATGCATATGTCATTAATATAATAATGTCAGGATTATAAGATAATAATAATAATAATAATAATAATAATAATAATAATAATAATGGTTTATTTTAACTGGCAGAGTTAAGGCCATTCGGCCTTCTCTTCCACTCAACCAGTATGATAGAAAATTACTACAATGCTATGAATATAACATAATTAATACAATACAATCAATTCAAAGCAATACAATACTACAATACAAGACAATATAATACATAATTAATATATACAATGACAATTCTTTTCATCTTCACAACACCAATAAAATAATTATGTAATAACAATAATAATAGTAATGATAGTCATACCTAAATTAAATTAAATTAAAGTATTAAACTCGATCACAATTATAACTTCAATTTGACTGCGCCCGTAAGAAATCGTTTAGCCTTTTCTTGAAAGCCCCTAATCTTCTGAAGTAGAGAATTCCATTCACGGGGGACTGAGACAGTAAAAGAGGATGAATAGTGGGATGTTCTACGGGCAGGAATTGCTAGGATTTGGCTCTCCTGCGACCTTGTGTTTAGATTGTGATTGGAGGATAAGTAGTTAAACCGGGAACGAAGATAATTTGGAGTGGAAGTGTGGAGAACTCGAAGCAGAAGAGAGAGCGAATGAAGTGTTCTACGGTTACTAAGTTGCAGCCAGGATAACATGTAATGTGTAACGAGGGTGTAATGTGATCAAATTTGTGAGCGTTACTGATGAATCTGACACACATATTGTGCACACGCTGCAGATAAAATATTTTTCGATTCTTCGCAATTCTGTCATAAATAATTTTCGTATATCCACATTCTACTAGACAGTGACAATAAAAATTCCGCCTTCATATAGTCTGTAGTACTACTGACAACTAAGCATCCAATCACGATAAACGAGATACAATTATAAATATAAGCTGTTTTTCGATTCTATCTCATTTTATACAAAATCAGGAGCCAAAATTACACTCTCTAATGGACTTTCAATTGCAGTACTATATCTATATGATTCAAGAGATTTCACTATAATTTATAAAGTCAATATTAACGGATTTATCGTGAAAGACGTGAGCACTAGACGTTATTTGTAACACTGACAATCACGCTCCTCTTTATAGAATTCGTAATGACAACTGGGTGACAGTTTCTATTAACATTAAAAAGCTGGCGGTTGAATCAAAGTTCAAGCGTTCGCTGTTAAAACTGGAGAGTACAGTTTTCTTCCTCTTCTTGTCTTTCCCTCAGTCTTTCATACAGGGTGATTAAAAAATGTTAACAATTACTGTAGGCCTATATGAGTGATAAAATTGATAACTATATGGCTGTACTGACGTTCATTACCGTGTTTCTTTACTTGGTTACTTAACGACGCCGTATCAACTGTGAAGTTATTTAGTGTCGATGGAATTGATGATAGTGAGATGATATTTGGCAAGATGAGGGCGAGGATTCGCCATACATTACCTGACATTTGCGTTACGGTTGGGGAAAACCTCTGAAAAACCTAACTAGGTAATCAGTCCAAGCGGGAATCGAACCTACGTCCGAGGGCAACTCCGGATCGGCAAGCAAGGGTCTTAGCGGACTGAGCTACGCCAGTGGCTATTATTACTATTATTATTACTACATCCCGAGTGTTCAGGCATTTATTTTGGTTAAAATTGGCAGGCATATATAGGCACCAGAAATAGTAAAAATAGGCAGTGAAATAGGCATTTATTATTCATGGAAACAGACAAAAAATAGACAAATACTTAATAAACTATCCCATACGGTACTCACTTTCCTTGGTTACATGTCACAACAAGATTCTTTTTTAAGCTGTCAACTGTCATAGTGAGCCGCCTGTCAGAGAGAACGATTTTCATGGTGTGAAAAGATCTTTCTACTTCTACTGAAGTGATTGGAGCAAACTCAAAAAAAAACTTATTTCAGAAGGACTGTCTCTACTTTCTTTCAGAGATCAGGAAAAACCGACTGTCTATTGTCTCAAAAAGAGGGGTGTGAGAAGGGATTAGAGACTTCAAAGTACGTGTGACTTGTGCGTGCAAGCGACAACAGTAACGGGACCTGGAGACTTGCTTTTAAAACTTCCTTCATCCTCTTTCTTTCGCTGGTAAACCCCGAAGTGACCTGAGCATTGAGGGTTATACTGTTCAAACATCTTTGTTAAGTGACATAAAAGATGGAATCGGTAGGGGAGAAAAGTTTATGGCTTCTTGGGAACATTGCTGGAAAATAAGATTCTCAGCAAATATTTGTGAGAGGTGAATATATATTTTTAATTTGTATAACCATTCTTTTATTTATATTTATATATATATATATATATATATATATATAAAATTTATGTGTGGTTTATTGTAAATGCATTAAAAATATAGAAAATGTACAATAACGACGTAAAAAGACTAAAAAAGGCATTTAACCCTAAAATAGGCAACGGGAGCTAAAATAGACAAAAAAGGCAAAATAAAAATTGGGCCTATCGTCCCCAAATGTGTGGAAACGTGTTTATCTCTAATAGGTCTTTCATACAAATCAAGCTTTCAGGTATAACTCTCTGTAAAGTTGATTTGAATAATTTCGAGGGAAAAATTGTTCCGGGGCCGGGCATCGAACGCGGGACCTTTTGTTAAACGTACCAACGCTCTACCGACTGAGCTACCCGAGAACTCTACCAGACACCGTTCCAATTTTTCCCTCTATATCCACAGACCTCAAAGTGGGCTGATAACCGTCAAGCAACCAACATTGAGTGCACACTAACTCTGTGTGACTTAAATTGTGGTTTTCTGTGGTACCCGGCCCCGGAAAACTTTTTCACAGAAAACCACAATTTAAGTCACACAGAGTTAGTGTGCACTCAATGTTGGTTGCTTGACGGTTGTCAGCCCACTTTGAGGTCTGTGGATATAGAGGGAAAAATTGGATCGGTGTCTGGTAGAGTTTCCGGGTAGCTCAGTTGGTATAGCGTTTGTACGTTTAACCAAAGGTCCCAGGTTCGATGCCCGGCCCCGGAACAATTTTTCCCTCGAAATTATTCAGGTCTTTCATACATACACTCACTTTAAAAAACGCATTTTGCCTAACATCCGGGCTCTAACTATTACTATTATTATTATTATTATTATTATTATTATTATTATTATTACTGTCATTATTACTATTACTGTTATTATCATTATTACTACTACTACTACTACTACTACTAGTATTATTATTATTATTATTATTATTATTATTATTATTATTATTATTTATGCCATTAGGAAAGTTCAGGATAATAGACAGGGTTTGGAGTTGAATGGGCTACATAAGCTTCTTGTCTATGCAGATGACGTGAATATGCTAGGAGAAAATCCATAAACGATTAGGGAAAACGCGGAAATTCTACTTGAAGCAAGTAAAGCGATAGGGTTGGAAGTAAATCCCGAAAAGACTAAGTATATGATTATGTCTCGTAACAAGAATATTGTACGAAATGGAAATATAAAAATTGGAGATTTATCTTTCGAAGAGGTGGAAAAATTCAAATATCTTGGAGCAACAGTAACAAATATAAATGACACTTGGGAGGAAATTAAACGCAGAATAAATATGGGAAATGCGTGTTATTATTCGGTTGAGAAGCTTTTGTCATCTAGTCTGCTGTCAAAAAAATCTGAAAGTTAGAATGTATAAAAGAGTTATATTACCGGTTGTTCTGTATGGTTGTGAAACTTGGACTCTCACTTTGAGAGAGGAACAGAGACTACGGGTGTTTGAGAATAACATTCTTAGGAAAATATTTGGGGCTAAGAAGGATGAAGTTACAGGAGAATGGACAAAGTTACACAACGGAGAGCTGCATGCAATGTATTCTTCACCTGACATAATTAGGAACATAAAATCCAGACGTTTGAGATGGGCAGGACATGTAGCACGTATAGGCGAATCCAGAAATGCATATAGAGTGATAGTTGGGAGGCCGGAGGGAAAAAGACCTTTGGGGAGGCCGAGACGTAGGTGGGGAGATAATATTAAAATGGATTTGAGGGAGGTGGGATATGATGGTAGAGACTGGATTAATCTTGCTCAGGATAGGGACCAATGGCGGGCTTATGTGAGGGCGGCAATGAACCTCCGGGTTCCTTAAAAGCCAGTAAGTAAGTATTATTATTATTATCATTATTTACCTTAAACCCTTCTAACAATCTTTACTTGTATCGAGGATACTTTTCTTTTTATTTTATTTATTATCCATATTTCATACGCATATTGTAAGACTGAATCAAACCTAATCTCAATAAATTTAAACAAATTCCTCATTGTGTCTTCTTACCCAATGTTTTATAAAGATTTTATTTTAAAATATAATTTCTGTTTGGCATTTTGATCTTAAAACATGAAATACGTACGGTATTGTAACCTAAAGGACAATTAAAAAAAGTAAAACAAAGGGCTTCTTGCTTGAAATCTCTTGTCCCTTGATGGTGTATTCTCTCCCTCTCCCAGGCGCGTAACAATGATGAGTCGGATAAGGAGCAATACATATTTATGAGCAAATGTAACACCAGATATCTTTTAAGGAGTGCTTTGACATTCATTGTCTCTAAATGATGTTTCATTAGAAGATAATCCATTAAGACCCATTTTCACAAAGTACATACAAAGAGTGAGTTGATGCCCACTCATAACTCGTGGAAATGTCAAAGGTCACGGCACATATTCATTACATTTTTATCAGCCTCGGCTTCATCTGAAGACCTCTCGAACTGGTGGACTATTTTATGAGGCAAATTAGAACTTGTCTGGAAGTCTAACGAAGGCTAGCGGCGAAATAGTGTCACTCAGCAGGAGTAATCAATGGCAGAGTCGCCAGGTCAGCAACAGAACGGGCGAAGACGAGAAAAATTAGCTACCAACAGTCAAGTCTCGATACGAAGTCTTGTACCCATCCGCTTGCCATATCTGACGTCCAAATCAAGTTTTAGAGTTTACTGTAGTTTCTTTCTAAATGGCTTATTTTACAGCGATTTCTCAGCTGCGATGGGTCTGAGTGAAATGAAGGTGATAATGCCAGCGAAGTGAGTCCAGGGACCACAGCCGAAAGTTAACCAGCATTTGCTCTTAATGGATTATTATTAAGGACCGGATTTTTATGTAATATCAAGGTGTGAAATATGTACATATTTATGTAAGAAAAATAAGCTGACATGAAAATATTTAATATCAATATCTGGCAGGTATAGGACAGATAAGACTCTCCAGTTGTGATTTCATAGAGCACCCGACTTTTTTACCGCACACTTGACACATTACTATTTTTCCATCAGTAGTGAAAGCTTCGCCCATCGCAATCCATAATTTCATTTAAAGTAAAGAAGTCATGCAATAATCTGAAAAGCTATTTATTTTATTCTTTCAACACCTTCCCAGTTTGTTCCTTCACTCCAGCTTCTTTTCAAAAGTCGGCTATTTTATTGCGGCTCATGTCAGACTTGACACGGGTTTTCCCTGGAAGGATTAGGAAGAGGGTGGGTAAGGTTGCAAATTACATAGGAACGGCTTGTTAAGACGTGTGCAGAACAATTATAGTTTGAGACAAATCATGTCGTCCTCGTCTCACTCCACCGCATGAAGGCAACGCTACTTTCTGAGTGACTTTTACAATACAAGGTAGTTGCATGAGAAAGGTTGCCTTTTGTTCACTCATATTTACAGTGGATGGTATGCGATGAGTGTCTCTACTACTTTCTGAAACTAAGGACGTTATGTTTCGTCCCGAAAAATATCCTTTCTTTGGTAGGTAAAAAGGCTTTTTAAATCTGTGTATTTCAAAATGTAAACTTCCCCAGCAGAAGTTTTTTTCCCCCTTTTAGAGAAGTGAAAATGAATAAAACCTCTAAATATGTAGATTTATGTATTACCAAGACTTAATATGTAATGTGGAGGTAAATATGTAAAAATATGTAGTATCAAATTTTAATATATTAATGGTAATTACAAGATTCGCAAAGATTTATTTATGTACGGTTAGGTTGAAAGGAATATAATATGTAATTACATAAAAATCCGGTCCCTAGTTATTATTAGGCCTGAGAAATATATGCAGTTATACTACCAGTGCGTCCACACCTGTGGAGTAACGGTCAGCACGTCTGGCCGCGAAACCAGGTGGCCCGGGTTCGATTCCCGGTCGGGGCAAGTTATCTGGTTGAGGTTTTTTCCGGGGTTTTCCCTCAACCCAATACGAGCAAATGCTGGGTAACTTTCGGTGTTGGACCCCGGACTCATTTCACCTGCATTATCACCTTCATATCATTCAGACGCTAAACAACCTAGATGTTGATACAGCGTCGTAAAATAACCGAATAAAAAAAAACTACGAGTGCGCTTCTAACTTTGAGTACGTCTCAAAGTTGGGGGTGAGTTAACGCAGTGTCTTTCGTTCGTTTGAACTCATGCTTATCATCACGGTAAGTTAGTCCTCAGCATTTGGGTGGTTGAAAGCCACTCCTTTGACTTCGAAACACAACTATCTAGTAACGAAAAATTTAAAGATATCATTTTCTTTGTTAAAGAAAAATTGCACTAATATAAAGACATTATTTTCTTTGTTAAAGAAAAATTGCACCATTTTAAAGACATTTTATTTTCTGTCTGTAGAAAAATACACGTAATATAACATTGACAAGTATCAGCCTTATTATTTCACTTTGTTAAATATGATGGTGTATTATGTTTTTGTTTTACATAATTTCCCATTTCATATATTGTTGTACTGAATAACAAACAAAATTTTCAAAGGAAAATGATTTCCTGTTGCTAGAAAACATAGCCTTACAACTAGAAAAAATTCCACTTCTACAGAAACAATGAGGACATTTGAAATATGGGATTGTATTGTATTGTATTGTATTTATTAACATTCCATGGTATTCATACATGCTTACAGCTAGAATATGGAACAAGTCAAAAAACTTAATACTATTATAAAATCTTAATTTATAGTCACAGTCTAGAGTTACAATATAGTCTACTAGTACAACACAAAGTTTTAGTATCAATTTCATGAAGTGTTATTGAATGTCATGAATTCACCTACAGAATAGAAGGCGTGAGAAATCAGGTACTTCTTTAATTTGGCCCTAAATAATCTTATGTTTTGAATTTCATTTTTTATATCGATAGGGAGGCTATTAAAAATTTTTACTGCACATATAACGCACTCCTTTTTGATAGCACGATAGACTTGCCGATGGAGTATGAAAGTCATTTTTTTGACGTGTATTTATGCTATGAACTGTTGAATTAGTTACAAAGTTTTCACGATTACATACGAGGAAGACTATTAACGAAAAGATATACTGACAAGCCATGCGCATTATTTGTAGTTTTTTGAAAATAGTCCTACACGATTCCCTAGATTTGGCACCTACTATTATTCTAATTACTCTTTTTTGTAATAGAAATATATTGTTACTATCTGTGGAATTTCCCCAGAATATTATTCCAAAACTCATTACCGAGTGGAAGTATGCAAAGTATATTGTTTTTAAGGTATTGATATTTACTATCTTTTGCATAGATCTAATAGCAAAACAAGCTGAATTTAGTTTGGGGGTAATTTCTTTAATATGATTTTTCCAATTTAACACATTTTCGATTTTTAAGCCAAGAAATTTGGTTGTTGTTGTTTCTAATAGGGATCTATTGTTAATTATTGCGCTAGAAATTTGCGACGTTTAATTTGGACAGGATTTAAATTGAATTATGTTAGTTTTGTTACAATTTAATACTAATTTATTGACTGAGAACCAGTCACATATTTTGAAGAGAATTTCCTCTGTTGAAGATTGGAATGATGGTAGAGACTGGATTAATCTTGCTCAGGATAGGGATCTATGGCGGGCTTATGTGAGGACGGCAATGAACCTCCGGGTTCCTTAAAAGCCAATAAGTAAGTAAGTAAGTATTATCTATACCAGGGCTGGGCCACCAAGAGCAAATTCTACTCTCTTACGGGGAGCTATATCACTTCTCTTCAACCCTTTTCTTCCCCGCTGAACACCGCGCAGCGTTGATGCCGTGACGGATAAATATTAAGCGTCCCCGTTTAGAGATTGGATTCGCTCTCAGTGTCCAGCCCTTATCTATACATTTGAAATATTTTACACAAGCATTATCTATCTCAAAATCTGTATCATTATTATAATTTTCCTCATTTGAAATTGTCATAGTTTACATTTTACACAGAGCTAAATATCCATAATGTTTATCCAATAATTTTTTCATCTTGTTTGCTACATTTTTTCCTATTTCGTGTTTCGTAAAAACATTATTGCTCATAATGATAACTTGCACTTTTCTGTACATATTGCTCATGCTACTGGCATTAAAGGAACTACTAGAATAAGAATTTACTTTAGAGGATGTAAACTACGCAAAATGAGTGGCAAATCTGTGAAGACCTTTAAGTAACAGGGTTACTACTAGAAATTCTACAAGGTTTTACCAAATTTTGCTACTTTCTATGCGAGCGGAAGCCGAACTAAGCACAAAGATTGAATGGACAGACCTATACCTAATCTTCGCAAACCACGGGTTCGCATAATACGATTTTCCAGTTGATAAAAGCAAAAATTATATGTTTCAAGCTCTTTCACATCAAAATATCGTTGAGTTTCATCTCCTGAAACAACGCAAAATTTTGTGCATCTCAAAATGTTTTTCTTTTGCACGAATTTATTGGAAATTAGTGTCTTTCAACACTAAGTTTTATGTTTTTTTTACTACATTTTAATTTGAAGTGCCAATAAGATATATTTATTGTAAGTCACATAAATTACTTTACTTATTTTTGGCTTTTAAGGAACCCAGAGGCTCATTGCCGCCCTCACATAAGCTCTCCATCAGTCCATATCCTGAGCAAGATTAATCCAGTCTCTACAATCATAACCCACCTCCCACAAATCAATTTCAATATTATTCTCATATCTACGTCTCGGCCTCCCCAAAGGTCGTTTTGCCTCCGGCCTCCCAACTAACACTCTATATAGTCACATAAAAATGTGCGTTAATTAATACAATAAGCTTTGGAGAATCCGAATTCCCTGCCCGCTGTACTGTTGGCAAACATGGCAGTGATTGGAGTTAGCTGGATTTACGATTTTGTTCTAATTAGATAGTAGAATTTTCTTAAAAAAGTATGAATAAAATATAATCTGTTTTGCGTTGATATTTATGTACAAAATTTCGAACTCTGGACTAGAAGAGATGGCGGTGCACAACTTCTAATCACTAAATTGTGCACCAATATGCCTGGGTTAAGTTCCAAATCTCTTCGCAGTGCATATGAAGAAAAGGCATTATGTCACTGTTGATAATGATTCGTTCGTCGACCTGGCGACCCTCTTGGTGCTATTGGACAGGAGTAGGCTTTGTGCCGGCACTGGGTTTCCCCTTCTCCCTTCCTCACCATCATCATCCTCACCCGCTTCCTACATTACACTTACACTAACACTTATACATACACACACTCACCTTAGTACACGACATAACTCTACACAGATACATATCATGCACAACGTGAGTATGCGGAACTCGAATCACGCAAGTGAAGTGGGTAGGCATTAGAAACTGTCGGTGACTCAGGAGAAGACGAGAGCGGACTGAGGAGGAAGGGATGTGAACAGATAACGTAAGACAACACGTGCAATGCTTGTACTGCAGTAAGCGGAAACATTAGGTCTCCTTCTGTTCAACTCAGCTTTAATTTCCATACGCATTGTTTGCACGAGTAATAACCTGACTACTGGGATGCTTATCTGAGCGATTTTTATAATAATCAACAGCGATAGTCAAGAAGGTCACATTCTTTCCGCTCGTCTTCTCCTGAGTAAGGGACAGTAGACACATAGACACACACACACACACACACACACACAGTCAAGTAATTGCTTATCAGGATTTTTTTTCTACGACACATCGGCTAGATTATATGATTACATTTTAAATAATTTTCCAAAATGTATTTTTCTCTACAACAATAAACTTTGTGCTAACTGAAAAATATATCAGCTTTGGATATTGGCCTGACATTGAAACAAAGAATACACAAACTTCAGGAAGTGTGAAACATTTCAGCAAAATCCACTTGATTTCCGAGTTTTAGGTACAATTTTATGTAACGTTCGGAAAATTAAGCGTATGTTTCGGATTATAAAGAAGAGTGGGGTAGCACCATAGCATTTAATAATTATTTTTGGGCAGTTTCTGACTGAATTTCGAAATAAAATTTTGGAAATCTAATCTTTAAATATCAAAGAATAATAAAAAAATAATTAGCATTTTCAGTGGCATCTCCCCTTAACACATTCTCTTGTTGCAAGTACAAATGTTTAGACGTGGCTAAAGATGAAAGGAAAAACATATTTATGATATAAAAGCGAAGAAGGCAGTGCTTGAAAACTCACATATAGGTGTATGTAAAGAAAATAAAAAAAAAAAGCGTATTTATTTAACATTGTGATACATTACACAACAGTCAACATAACAGTGATTCAAACATTTGCAGTGTTAACATAATTATCTAGTGAAATAAAATTATATTATCAAACCTAGTAGAATTTCGCACTTCCGGTTTCTCAGATTTTTAAAAGACCAAAGCCCAATCATTTCATCTGCAAACAAGTCTGTTTCCCAACCTCCAAACACATCTGGTCTATAAAAACATGAGTTGTGATTGCACTGCAGTCAACTGTTTTACACATCACTTTCAAACAATGATCCTAGATAGTATCGAGTATCTCTTTTATTCTTCGCGTAACAACTGAATAACGTAATAACACTACAATCGCTGATTTATTGACTCTATAACCACAACACTGTTGTCAGTTTTCGTTACTTACGGTACCGCGAACATAGTAAAGAGCATGCTATTAATTTTCTTTGAGTTCCAAAGACAACGTACGATCTAGAAGCGTGTCCTCCTTCAAAACAGCGAAACAAGACTACAAAGCGTAGAAGAGACATGAGCGATGTGTTGTAAATATGGCCTCATTTTTTTTTTTTCTTTTCGTGACAACACAACTGAACTTTAAGCCCACGGTTCCCACACTGGACAATAAGCCGTGTTATCGATATTCAAGGTACAGACCCAATGGGACGTTAATACGCAGGCGCCCTGAGTATTATTAATGCAAGAGAAACAATACCTGGACGGGGAAGGCAGGACACGAGAAATGTAGACTGCCTTTGTATCATGTTCCAGTGATGGAAAATTCAACCGTGCAATCTAAAACGGGCTTCTTCAAATAACTTCACTTTTTTCCTGGTAGTCCAAGGCATGCGATCCTTCGAAGAAAACATAATTTCAAATCTGAAACTGTCTATTCCATTCTGTAGGCCTACATAATGCATGCGAAATAACCTGTGTCATAAAATGACACTTTTCTTGTAATGGCTAAAGTGGGAACATACAAACAATTTTTAAAAAAGTGTAATGATGACACATACTTCTTTATTGCACGTTCTTTGCATTTCCTAACAATTTAATTCCGTTATCATGTTGTGACAGATATTACTGTTTATAGTTTACTTTCTTTAACTATTATTCGAAATACATATACAAAAAATAATTTACTGTGCACACACACAAAATAGTACATTATGCAAGGAGCCTATAATGATAGTAATGAAGACGCAAGTATGTTTGTTTATGAAACGAGCGCAAGCGAGTTTCGTAATTTTCATACGAGCGTCTTAATTACCATTATAGGCAAGTTTCATACGACTTTTTATGCTCGACTATATTTCTAACTTGAAATTATTCAGACGTATTCATTTTATTTGTATCTGACTCAAGATCGGAAGTGACCTTGTGCATAGCTCGTGTGAGATGTGCGCAGACGCGAAAGTATTGATTTTTTCAAAGAAACAATAATGTCATTGACCTTGATGTAGAGAATAACATGAACTAATTTTGGTATAACCTGGAAATTGATTTAGAATTGAAAAACGAGATGACAAATTGAATTTATTTGAATATTATTTACAATTAACGCTAATTATTATAGTAACAGAACATAACCTTCTGCGACAGTATTGGATTTCCAGCCTCTGTGACGTTTCCCTCGTTATCTTTCGATTGCATATCCGAGAATAATCGAAAACCTGAACTTTAATGAATAGTTGTACTTTAATGACATCCATTAAAGTACTGTTACCAGGTGTATAATTACTACATTTCGGCATGGTCGAGCATAAAATATATTAAACAGTTATTGCTAAAAATAGGTATTTTATTAGTACACGGTCCTGATGAAAATGGACCATTATGGAAAACGTGTTACAAGTAGACAGTTTTCAACCATTCAAAGAGTAAAAAAAGCTGTATGAGGTTACTCAATTCTTAATTTATAGGCTACAAATTTTGTTCACAACATTTAAAGAAAATAAATATGAATATGAATATTGCTGTTGGTACAATTCACTTATAGCAAATTTTTGTGGACCTATAAAAGCACTTAAGAGGTTAGGTACAGCTTACAGCAGTAATTTTTTTTTTTTAATATTCGACTTTTTTTCTCCATTACTGTGTCTTGTATGAATAGTGAAAATTGGTATATGTAAAACACTGTCCTTCTCCTATATGAAAAACTATTTTTACAATAAAAAAATATTTACATACTTTTTTTTTTCAAAATTCAAAATGGTGGCAGTTCACTGTGTAGTGATGAAGGTTTCTCTCATAACTCATAAACTTGTTAACTTTTTCATGTTCTCTCTCTTTTATTTTATTGCTGAAACTCATGTTTACAATATCATGCTCTTTCAACTACATTCCTTAATAAGTAATATATATATATATATATATATATATATATATATATATATATATATTTTTTGTGTTAGAAGAAAGTACTGATATTTAATCATTTTTAAATTAATTTATTTTTTATCAGGCAATCTATCGAAGGTAGAGAAGTGATCTTGGATCATATTGTAGATATGACATGCATAAATACACACAAAAAATGTCATCACAGAATGTTGGATAGTTTTTGGGTTACGTAGGAAACGCTTCATCACTGCACAGTGAACTGAATTTTGAAAACAAAAATGTAATTTTTTTTAAATCGTAAAAATATACTTTTTTTTCATATAGCAGAAGGACAGTGTTTCACACATTACTACTTTTCATTATTGTACAAGAAACAGTAATGGAGGAAAAAAAAATGTTGAATATTTCCAAAATTTTACTGCACCTAACCCCTTAAAAGTAAATAAGCCTATGTACTCTGGGTCCTGTTGATGGAAGATTGCCTGGCCGATGCTTACTACATAATTACCATGTAATGTTATATTCGTTACTCCATGATACAGTTGATGTAAGTGACGTATATATTTTACTGTTATAAATGTCAAATAGCTTTTTTCGAACAAAAGTGAACATTTCCCTCATATTTCCAAACAAAACCGGACATTTCCAAAATATTTTTGTCTATAAAATGCACATAAAATGACTAAAATCATTATTATTGGCATCATTAAAACAAGGGACGTAACAAGCGCGACACACAAAATTATCGTTCACTTTGGGGTAAAGTGAAGGCTCGATACAGTTTTTTCTACTTCCTGAAAAAAGAATACTATTTTGGAAATGACCAATTTTGTTCGCAACCTCCACAAATATTGAAAGAAAATATACTGTCAAATCATTTCACACCGGGGTGCAACAGCCCATGAAGGTTCAAAGTCGACCAGCCGACAGCTGACCTCACGTCCACATGTCTCAGCAGAGGTGAACGATCATCCATCCAAGCACCACGCAGGTATCATATGGTCAGCACGACGATCCCTCAGCCGTTATAGCTGTTTTCAAACCGGATTTCGTTTCCTAACGTAGTTCCCCAAATTCATCACCGGTCCCATACACTGGTCGAAATTTCATAAGAAAATTTCTTCCCAAGGAGGACTCGAACCAGCGCGCATTCCGTAAAGCGAGTCCTAGAACTTAGACCACGACGCTATGGTGCGGGACCGATTTTATTTTTACGAAGAATAATTCAGAACCAGTTCGCATCAATTTTCCTTTATTGTTATTACTTATTCATAATATTATCAAGTCCTCAAGATCCGTTTTATTCAAGCAGAAACTTCCACTTCTGATGTTTGCATACCGCTGATATATTTCCATTATACAGAACAGACGTCCATACGAAAAAGTACTCATGATTTTATAATAGAGGTCTTGACCAGCTGTTCATTCTTTTTACCAAATATTCTACAATGTCTTAACTTAATATGTGCATATTTATGACAGCTACATCACGAATTTTAACATAAATAATACAAGATGCGGCCTGTTCTACAGGGTGATCTAAAAGAAAAGGTGACCGAAATTATTATAGTGTTAAATGCATGATTGTGGGTATTGGATTGTACAGGTATTCCACAAACTGAAAGAAGCTGATTTCCAAGCACACCTGCATTATTGTGTGTGTTCTGGCGAAACTTTATGAAAATATTGATTATTATCTAAGAAATTGGTGGTGGTGTAATGAATGTCATGTAATTAGGGTTGCCATACGTACTTGAAAACCAAGTTCCCTGTTGTTAATCCCATCGTTCGTGATCACTGAGTTTTTCATAGTCTTGTATTGGATCGTATGCATGTTCAGTGAATATGAGAAGCGATATTTCGCTGCATGGCTTTTGTTTTTGGTGGTTTATTTTGAGCATTGTTGTCTTTACCAAGTTCCCTGTTGTTAATCCCATCGTTCGTGATCACTGTGTTTTTCATAGTCTTGTATTGGATCGTATGCATGTTCAGTGAATATGAGAAGCGATATTTCGCTGCATGACTTTTGTTTTTGCTGGTTTATTTTGAGCATTGTTGTCTTTACCAAATTCCTTGTTGTTAATCCCATCGTTCGTGGTCACTGAGTTTTTCATAGTCTTGTATTGGATCGTATGCATGTTCAGTGAATATGAGAAGCGATATTTCGCTGCATGACTTTTGTTTTTGCTGGTTTATTTTGAGCATTGTTGTCTTTACCAATTTCCCTGTTGTTAATCCCATCGTTCGTGATCACTGAGTTTTTCATAGTCTTGTATTGGATCGTATGCATGTTCAGTGAATATGAGAAGCGATATTTCGCTGCATGACTTTTGTTTTTGCTGGTTTATTTTGAGCATTGTTGTCTTTACCAAATTCCCTGTTCTTAATCCCATCGTTCGTGATCACTGAGTTTTTCATAGTCTTGTATTGGATCGTATGCATGTTCAGTGAATATGAGAAGCGATATTTCGCTGCATGGCTTTTGTTTTTGGTCGTTTATTTTGAGCATTGTTGTCTTTACCAAGTTCCCTGTTGTTAATCCCATCGTTCGTGATCACTGTGTTTTTCATAGTCTTGTATTGGATCGTATGCATGTTCAGTTAATATGAGAAGCGATATTTCGCTACATGGCTTTTGTTTTTGGTGGTTTATTTTGAGCATTGTTGTCTTTACCAAGTTCCCTGTTGTTAATCCCATCGTTCGTGATCACTGTGTTTTTCATAGTCTTGTATTGGATCGTATGCATGTTCAGTGAATATGAGAAGCGATATTTCACTACATGGCTTTTGTTTTTGGTTGTTTATTTTGAGCATTGTTGTCTTTACCAAGTTCCCTGTTGTTAATCCCATCGTTCGTGATCACTGTGTTTTTCATAGTCTTGTATTGGATCGTATGCATTTTCAGTTAATATGAGAAGCGATATTTCGCTACATGGCTTTTGTTTTTGGTGGTTTATTTTGAGCATTGTTGTCTTTACCAAGTTCCCTGTTGTTAATCCCATCGTTCGTGATCACTGTGTTTTTCATAGTCTTGTATTGGATCGTATGCATGTTCAGTTAATATGAGAAGCGATATTTCTCTACATGGCTTTTGTTTTTGGTGGTTTATTTTGAGCATTGTTGTCTTTACCAAGTTCCCTGTTGTTAATCCCATCGTTCGTGAACACTGAGTTTTTCATAGTCTTGTATTGGATCGTATGCATGTTCAGTTAATATGAGAAGCGATATTTCGCTACATGGCTTTTGTTTTTGGTGGTTTATTTTGAGCATTGTTGTCTTTACCAAGTTCCCTGTTGTTAATCCCATCGTTCGTGAACACTGAGTTTTTCATAGTCTTGTATTGGATCGTATGCATGTTCAGTTAATATGAGAAGCTATATTTCGCTACATGGCTTTTGTTTTTGGTGGTTTATTTTGAGCATTGTTGTCTTCATCAGACTCTGTGATGCGTAGATAAGATATCTTGTTCTGTAGTAATAATAGCATATCTGTTGCACGGACACTGTCGCGTTATTACAAAGGTGTCTAATTACTGGCATTGTGCCATTTCCTAATGGGTCAGCTAATCTTTGTCGGAAGCATGGCGCATGTGGACTTGATGAAAAGGTTAATAGCTTACCTTACCTCCTCACGTCATTCCTTCAGCGGTTCATCGGCAAAAGATTACTCTGTTTAGAACTTTAAGAGTGAAGGTGGAATAATAAATAGTAAGTACTGCTGATATAATAATAATAATAATAATAATAATAATAATAATAATAATAATAATAATAATAATATTATCATTATTATTATTATTATCATCATCATCATCATCATCATCATCATCATCATCATTATTATTATTATTATTATTATTATTATTATTATTATTATTATTATATTCTTTATGTTTGACATTTTTGTTGAAAGGTTTTATACATTTTACAGTATGCTCCAAGCATAAAATAAAATGTAAAAATCAATTCGAACTCGCGAAACCCCTAAGTTTTGCTCGCGTAACCCAGGGGTTCCGAGGAATACACTTTGAGAAACGTTGGTTTAAGCGGCATCATGCCTCGATTCTGGCTACGTATGAGCGCTGGTTCGAATCCTCACGCAGAAAGAATTCTCTGATTAAATTTCTGGCAGTGTATGGGACCGGTGTCCAGCTAGCATCATGATGAATTTGGAAAGCTACAATAGTTAGCGAAACCCGGTTCCACTAACCAGTTATAACGGCTGGGAGAAACATCGTTCTCACCACACGATACCACCATAATGGCTCGATGATCGTTCTTCTCCTTTATTCTTCAGCTTCTTCTCCCTTCTTTCTCCTAATCTTCTTCTCACTCACTGCCCCTTTTCCGCCTCCTTTTCTCTGTCTCCCCATTTTCTTCTCCTGTAAGTCTCTGTTTTATACATCTCACTTGTTTCTCTTTTTCTTCTAGTTTACTTTTCATGTTTTTTATTATGTCTATTAATCTTTCTTTTTATAGCAACAAATACACAAAGACAAATCGAGACAATAACAATAAACTGTGGAGTTAGACAAGGATGTCATTTGTCACCGTCACTTTTTAACCTGTATGTTGAAGACCTCAAGCAAAATGGGAGATGAGTTTAGACCATATTACTTTTACTTTCAATAATATTCCATTGAACTGTCTATTATTTGCAGACAATAAGATAGTAATAACAAGTACTGAAGACGGATTACAAAGAGGTATTTTTAAATTGAATGGAATAAACAAAGAATACAATACTGTTCTCCAACCAGGAGATCAACCGTGAAAGGAATGTGCTTACTATTGCGTCATCTATTGGAACGAAGTAGATAAATAATATTACCGTTATAACGTCAGTTTAAAAACCATGCGCTCTCCTGCATATGTTATTTCCTGTATGAAGAGATTAAAAGACCAGGAGATTAACTGTGATCTAATTTTGTAACTAGGGTAGTATCAATATGTCTGTATCAATGTTATGGTTTGTGCTGTGAGAGCTAGCCAATAGAGATAAGAGTACCCACGTGTGTGACCTTATGACATCTTATGACATCAACATTCATTCACAGCATTACCCCGCTCCGTTTCATCCGACGGAGACTTTCTCGTGGTTAGAGCACAGTATGAAAATTTCCGTAGAAAAAAAAAAAAAAGAACAAAAGTTTTAACCTTTAAAGGAATAGATACAACCAGAACAAAGATAATAACTGAAGGAAAAATAATAGCGCAGGATAATGGTTTCAACCATCTAGGACACCATATATCTACTTTGAAAATTATAAAGATTTTAACAATAAAGTAAGTAAATTCAGTTGTACATGTGGAACGATCGGAAGGAATTTAAGTAAAACAAGAAAAGAAACGCAAATGAAATTTTACAAAGTAATGGTGGTTCCGATATATCTATATCGTTCTGAATTTTGCACATTAACAAGAAAACAAGAATCAGAAATATTGAAGCTGCAGAAATGAAATTTCTAAGACGTGTAGCGGGCTACACAAAATTGGACAAAGAGAGAAACGAAGACATTAAACAGGAACCGAAAATATTAAACATAAAATATAGTCCGGGTCAGCTTACTTCATACCCTAAGGGTAAAACCTAACCATTTTTCCCCCACATTACTATATATGCTAGTGAACTATGGTGATTTTATAGTTTGCAGGTTGCATTTTCTTTTGCCAACTTCGCTTCGAATTTCGATACTGACAAATACTACAAATGGTAGTGATTTTGTAACTGGTATGTTGGCAGCTGAAATAAATGTTGTCGGCACTGGAGTTCCATGAAATTAAAATTGTTGTAGACTTTTGAGCCGGTTACTGGAAGCTAGTGAAATTTGAACATAGATACTAATAATTAATTAATATCAGTATTAATATTAATACATAATAGTTATTTTATGTGTTGCGTTGTGGTTATAATTCAAGACTATAGTCAGGTAAGTTTTCGGAGTTAGTACTAATAATTTCATGTGGCCAAACAAAATACATTTTTAGGTTAGGTCTCGTGAGTCAATTGTTTAGTCAAATCAATGAATTTCATATTGCCAGACAAAATACCTAACTTGTTGATCTCTTTCTCGTATAGTTTGCCTACGAAAATATGTTACAAATTACTGAATTATTTAGAATAACCTTCGAAAATAAAGGTAAAGTACGGTAAGTAAATAAGTCATTCAGCGTGTACGATCGTGTGATATCTGGTAACAGTTTGCAACACTGACAAGACGGCAATATTTGCTGTTTAGGAACTGTTCTTATATGACCCTCACTATAGCTTAATACAGAACCAATTGGCTGAAACATGTCAATAGAATGGATGACTCCCGTATTCCAGCCAAAAGAAAACTCCTAACTCATAGGCCAAGAGGAAGGACAACTGGTAGACGTAGAAAACGTTGGACTGAGCTATTTAATCCTTCATGAGAACGGAACAAGTCTGTTTGGGATTAATACATGTTTGGCTGATGATCTTTCTTTTTCACTTTGTTTCTTCTCCATGTCCTCCACTTTCCTCTTCCATATTGTTCTTCTCTTCATCTTACTTTCCTTCTGTCTCCTTCTCCCTCATTTTTCCCCTAGTTTCTTCTCTCTCTCCTCTCCATTTATCTTCTTCCCGTCATTATCTCCCTCATTTCTTCCTTTTTCTCCTCCAAGCGGCAAATTCACGCATTTTCACCCTCAGCCTGTCTCAAGAGCCACACTAGTGGGTGTAAGCTAATGTTGTGTTATTTACTCACATAATCTCATCCTGCGTGGGTTCACGTGTGGGCAGTTCGTGTGAATCTGTGTAGTGGAAATGGCGAGCGCCGTAGATAATATTAATAAGGTTAACTATGTCCACTCCCTTTGAACTATTAACACTTCAGCAGAAGTGCGAAATAAGCGTGTGAAGTGTTACTGGCGAATAGCATTTGAGGGTATTAATTCTAACAAGATTCTAAACTACTGGGTCATCCTCTAAAAAGAATGAAAAACATTATTATTATTATTATTATTATTATTATTATTATTATTATTGTTATTATTATTATTATCATTATTATTATTATTAAGCGTGTGAGGTGTTACTGGTGAATAACATTTGAGGGTATTAATTCTCACAAGATTTTAAACTACTGGGTCATCCTCTAAAAAGAATGGAAAACATTATTATTATTATTATTATTATTATTATTATTATTATTATTAAGCGTGTGAGGTGTTACTGGCGAATAGCATTTGAGGGTATTAATTCTCACAAGATTCTAAACTACTGGGTCATCCTCTAAAAAGAATGAAAAACATTATTATTATTATTATTATTATTATTATTATTATTATTATTATTATCATTATTATCATTATTATCATCATCATCATTATTATTATTCCATCGTCATTAACAGAAGCGTTCATAACTGTTTACTCCTGTCTCATGAAACTCGAATATTCCTGTTCCATTCATCTTCCGCTGGGTCTTCCATGGTCCTGTCGTTCGCTATTTTGTGTAAGATTTGCCTAACGAAAGAATAAAGTGATGTAAACACATGCACGTGGTCTTGAGATCTCAGAATTGGCAGTCTCTCTTGTTTGTTGCCATGGAAACAAATCTATTGCTGTCCTATGGTTTACAGCACAGTAGGAGTACAGTCCATCATCTTGCGAATGTAGGCTATACTACTATTTGTTCATCTTCTATCACGTGTTCATACTTTACTTTCCTTATGCCTTTGAAATAATACTAATAATATTCGAAAAGAAAATCTTAAAATTCATGTAATTCGAATGTTACGACATAATTGAGTTCGGACTGTGAGAAGAATATTCTGGTGCGATGTGAAATTCGATTGTGAAATAGTACGTTGCTAAAAAGTGAGATTTCATGGTTGTAGATTTTCTATCTAAGAACCATAACACTACAACAATCGATTTTTTTTTTTTTTTTTTTGCAAAGGCAGTAGGACCCTTAACTTAAACGCTGCACTCAAAGAGCGTGGTTTATAGATGTCGTTAGTGCTGAAAAACCTAGACCACTTAGTTCGTGAGAGACTAACCAGAGTGCACCACAGGTGGTGGGTGTACTTTGAATGAATTAATTAATTAATTAATTAATGTCGCAGGAGTACCGGAGAAAACCAGTCTTGCCTGCGCCACACGATTGTCCAACTTACTTATGGCTTTTAAGGAACCCGGAGGTTCATTGCCGCCCTCACATAAGCCCGCCATTGGTCCCTATCCTGAGCAATATTAATCCAGTCTCTACCATCATATCCCACCTCCCTCAAATCCATTTCAATATTATCTTCCCATCTACGTTTCGGTCTCCCCAAAGGTCTTTTTCCCTCTGGCCTCCCAACTAACCTTCTATATGCATTTCTGGATTCGCCCATACGTGCTACATGCCCTGCCCACCTCAAACTTCTCGACTTAATGTTCTTAATTATGTCAGGTGAAGAATACAATGCGTGCAGTTCTGTGTTGTGTAACTTTCTCCATTCTCCTGTAACTTCGTCCCTCTTAGTCCCAAATATTGTCCTTATTCTCAAACACCCTTAACCTATGTTCCTCTCTCAAACTGAGAGTCCAAGTTTCACAACCATAAAGGACAACCGGTAATATAACTTTTATAAATTCTAACTTTCAGATTTTTTGACAGCAAACTGGATGATAAAAGCTTCTCAACCGAATAATAACAGGCATTTCCCATATTTATTCTGTGTTTAATTTCCTCCCGAGTGTCATTTATATTTGTTAGTGTTGCTCCCAGATATTTGAATTTTTCCACCTCTTCAAAAGATAAATTTCCTATTTTTATATTTCCATTTCGTACAATATTCTCGTCACGAGACATAATCATATACTTTGTCTTTTCGGGATTTACTTCCAAACCTATCTCTTTACTTGCTTGAAGTAAAATTCCCTTATTTTCCCTAATCGTTTGTGGATTTTCTCCTAACATATTCACGTCATCCGCATAGACAAGCAGCTGATGTTCAATTCCAAACCCTCTCTGTTATCCCGGACTTTCCTAATAGCATACTCTAGATCTAGAGCGAAGTTAAAAAGTAAAGGTGATAGTGCATCTCCTTGCTTTAGCCACAGTGAATTGGAAACGCATCAGACAGAAACTGACCGATAAGGACTCTGCTGTACGTTTCACTGAGAAGTTTTACATTGTATTAAGGAATAAACATTTTATTTTCTTAAACGTGCCCTTTATACAGATCTTATAGGGAAAATATTGAGTGCGCCAATACTTCTTGGTGCCAGTGTAGCTGGAAGAAATCGGTAATAATATTTAAGTAAAAGAAATACCTCAACTTTATAAGTTACTTGTGGTGTTTTAGGTTGTGGTTAATTCTTTACTCGCCGTGGGGCTCCAAAGAAAACAAAAACAAAACAGAACCTTCTGGTGGCCGGATTTTCCTCATTCCTTGCCTGGAATGCGTCACAATTCTGCATTCCGAGTATAAAATGGTATCGGTGGTGGGCGACCTTGTTTTCAAGTGAAAACAAACGACAATCGATGAATAGTGTGCTGGACTGACTTGCGTGAAGCCAGTAATGAATATCGCACACACAATCATGCCCACACGCCTTGTACAGAAGACTTCTGTTTGTGCATTACAACTAGACAGACAGAATATTTCCGTTATCACACCCGTCCCGCTCAAGAACCAAAGAAAAAAATTGTCGGCATGTCAAATTAATTAGTTAAAAGGACTGGGGTGTTTCTAGCAAATAACTAGTAACAATATCAAGTAATGACTATTAGTGAAGCAAACACATGCTTTATCTAAAGGGGACGTGCCTGCTATCATTTTTTAAATGGGTACCTACTTGACAAATAACATGTTTTGAATTATGTGTTATTTCAGATATTAGGCCTAGATAGCGTTTACAGATAGTAGTAACTCATGAATTCACAACGAAGAAGCCATTCAAATTGAGGTGGGTACAGGGAAATGATTGATCATAGTATTTTAGATGTGTCTATAGCCTATGTTATACTCAACCTCCTTTTCAACTAGGCGCACAATCAACAGCAGTAGACTATTTATTGCATTTAACGACGCTCTGAGGTCGGATTATTCAGCGCCGAAATCGAACTTGGGTAACAAATGCCAGACGAATTTTGCCCGAAGTAAAGCTTTGGGTCCCGTGTCATAGATTCATTTATCTCTATAAATGAATCCATGACACGGGACCCAAAGCTTTACTTCCCTCCCAAAGTAAAACCCCATAGACCTACTGAGGGTTTTACCGGCCTTTAAAATCCAACGTCCTTGGCCGGATTTGAACTCGCGAACTCTGAATCAGCGGCCGGCGTGGTGAGACTACACCAATCACGACAACACTCTCACCTCTCACAATTACAAATCTGTCATTTTCTTGAACATCCAATATCCTTCTGCTTACATTTTTCTTCTAATTATTTTTCAACGCGTACCGAAATTGGGTGACTCGAACATTAGAAATTAATAAATCAGGCCATGTAAATAAATCTTGGGCATCACATATTTATATTGTCATTATCATTACTTACTTACTTACTGGCTTTTAAGGAACCCGGAGATTTATTGCCGCCCTCACATAGGCCCGCCATTGGTCCCATTGTGCAAGATTAATCCATTCTCTATCATCATATCCCACCTCCCTCAAATCCATTTTAATATTATCCTCCCATCTACGACTCGGCCTCCCTAAAGGTATTTTTCCCTCCGGCCTCCCAACTAACACTCTATATGCATTTTTGGATTCGCCCATACGTGCTACATGCCCTGCCCATCTCAAACGTCTGGATTTAATGTTCCTAATTATATCAGGTGAAGAATACAATGCGTGCAGTTCTGTGTTGTGCAACTTTCTCCATTCTCCTGTAATGTCATTATCATTATCATTATTATTATTATTATTATTATTATC
Organism: Periplaneta americana; assembly: GCF_040183065.1. Classification (NCBI taxonomy): domain Eukaryota; kingdom Metazoa; phylum Arthropoda; class Insecta; order Blattodea; family Blattidae; genus Periplaneta; species Periplaneta americana. The sequence continues at coordinate 40,946,487 of NC_091124.1, read as the reverse complement.
ATTTTATTTGTTTTATTTTATTGGGTTATTTTACGACGCTGTATCAACATCTAGATTATTTAGCGTCTGAATGAAATGAAGGTGATAATGCCGGTGAAATGAGTCCGGGGTCCAGCACCGAAAGTTACCCAGCATTTGCTCGTATTGGGTTGAGGGAAAACCCCGGAAAAAACCTCAACCAGGTAACTTGCCCCGACCGGGATTCGAACCCGGGCCACCTGGTTTCGCGGCCAGACGCGCTGACCGTTACTCCACAGGTGTAGACATTATTATTGTTGTTATTATTATTATCATTATCATTATTATCATTATCATTACCATTATCGTTATTATTGTTATTATTATTATTATTATTATTATTATTATTATTATTATTATTATTATTATTATTAGAAGAAGAAGAAGAAGAAGAAGAAGATGAAGAAGAAGACTTCGGATTTTAGGTAAAAACCTATTTTAATTCTTAAAAGATAAATTCATAAAAACTTGCAAGTACACGTATGCCTAAAATTGGTATTTTAATAGCACCTAAAAGTGCCTATTTTGACGATAAAGCCTATTTTGACCTATTAACTATGTTTTATCTCTAACATGTCAAAACAGCCATTCTAATTTCGAAAATTTGTATTTTAAATTCCAAATATGTCCCTGGTTCTGTTGGAAATAAAGTACGGGATAAACTGGAGCAAGTTCTGCAGAGAAATGTAGAACTGAAGGACCTGCGTACTGCTTCAGATATCCTAGCAGGGAAGAACACGGATTTACAATGTAACATTCCTGTCCAAGTAGAGTCAAAATTGAAATACGCTCCTGTTACTTCAGTGAATGTGGAGCATACAAATTTGTGTTGAGTGACAGACAGCATTACTTTTTAGTTGAAAATTTAGAAAAAGTATTAGTAATTTATTGTGAAGCTAATTAGGGACATTAACGGATAAGGCTTGGTAAAAATGGATTATTTTTTATTTGTTTGTGTACTGAATTTATGTTTAAAACTTATTTTTCACATTTAATTGCTTGGTTTATGTATAACTAGTTAGATATTTGTTGTTGTTATACTTTTAGTAGTAGTAGTGGTGGTAACGGTGTATAAGCATTTAAAATTATTAAATTCTACAAGTGAATTCCTGATGATTTGGAACATGTTTTTAAAGAAAACATTATTTTTTGTTAGAGCCTATTTCCAATTCTTTAGAAACTATTTCCTACACTTTTAAGCCTATTTTAGGCACCTAAAATTACATTTCAACGAACTAAAAATCTGTACCCTAATTATTATTATTATTTATTAATTTTATACTGTATGTTGGTCAGATCCAAGTTTGAATATGCATATGTTGTATGGAACTCCATTACTTCCACTGACTCGGCTAAATTGGAGAATATTCAAAGAAAATTTTTATTTCCTTGTGTTCTTATAGATTTTTACCTAATTCTGATGATTATAAATACTGTATGAGCTTAACTGCAAATATTTTAATTGCTGTAGTTTATTTATCAGACTTAAGATCTTATTTATTTTTTGTGCAGTCATTAAGGGTGATATTGACTGTGAATCATTCATAAGCAGTATCAGTCTTCGTATTCCTGTTTAAGGGTTTAATATTAAATAAAAATTTTTACAATAAAAATTCTAAATCTTTCTCTCCGGCCTACAGATATATAAAATACGCTAATTTGCATGGATTGAACTTTGATCCATTTAATGTGTAGTATATACTTTTGGAGTTTTATGTCAGTTATTAATTTATATCTCTTGTTTACATATGTATTATAATATTATTCTCGTTATCTTTTATATAGTTTGTATTATATTCATTTATAAGATTCCATCCTTTCATTTTCAATTAAAATTATCTTTGTCATTATTTTAATAATTATTTCTATGTACTTTTATTATAATTACTATCATTACTAATGTTCTTACTGTGAAATTGTCATGTGCTGAACTGTTATTGGCCCCAGGCTGTTTTACAGCACATTAAATGAATGAATGAATGAATGAATGAATGAATGAATGAATGAATGAATGAATGAATGAATGAATGAATGAATGAATGAATGAATGAATGAATGAATATTAAGATGAAGCAAAGATTCATTTAAATAGAATTAGGAATTCTACATTTGCCCATTTTCCTCTAGAATGTCCTCGATCTCTATCTATATTGATTCAAATTTATTGTTTTAATTGAAAGGATATTCTAATAGCAGCAGCAGCAGCACAAGTAATATTGTTTTTGTTTAGTCAACTGTCCGACAGGGCTAAACCTCACAAGTGATACAAACAAAGCATCACTTATGTCGCAACTAGGCCAGGAGATAATGGGGTAGGGTAGTCAGTTCCCTTATTAGATCCAAAATCCGTCCCGATCATCTAAAAGAGAACAACATTTTTCTCAGGTGTCCTACATCAGTTTGTACTAAAACACCATATCTTCATTTCTTCTTCGAACCAGATTCATGATCTGTACCGAATTTACCGACATTACTTATCTGACTATGTTCTTCTTTGTCTAGAATTATTCTTTTTAGTCGACCCTGTTGGCGAGTTGGTATAGTGCTGGCCTTTTATGCCCAAGATTGCGGGTCCGAACCCGGGCCAGGTCGATGGCATTTAAGGGTGCTTAAATGCGACAGACTCATGTCAGTAGATTTACCGGCTTGTAAAAGAACTCCTGCGGTACAAAATTCCTGCACATCCGGCGACGCTTATATAACCTCTGCAGTTGCGAGCGTCATTAAATAAACCATAACATTTAACATTTATTCTTATTGTCACTACTTTCCTATGTTCTTCCTCTGCTCTAAATCAATTACATGCTATCAACAACGACACTCTATCACAGATGGCTTTATGGTTTGAATCTAATGGTTTCTTGCTTAATCAAGAAAAAACTATCAACATAGCTTTCAGCCTAAATTATCTAATAAATAAGGACAACAGACTCAACTACACAACATTTCTAGGACTTTTTATAGACTCTAGTTTAACATGGGATAAGCACATCGAATACATATGCACAAAGTTATCAAGAGTTTTATATTTGTTAAAGAAATTAAAGACTTCCGTTTCTCAAAATTATTTAAGATGTGCCTATTTTTCTTTCTTTCAGTCGATAATCCGATATGCCCTAATTTTCTGGGGAAATGGAACCAAAATTGGAAGCGTCTTGATTTTACAAAAGAAAGCCATTTATGTAAAGCAAACTATCTGGAGCATTGTCGTCCACTTTTCAGACAATCACGGATTTTAACAATCATAAATGTGTGTGTGCGTGCGTGCGTGCGTGTGTGTGTGATCTAGTACTTTACACTCGACAAAATATCGACAATTACTCATTAGTGGCCAATATACATGATCATGAAATTAGAAATAGTGAACAAATTAATATTCCATATTGTAGATTACACAAAAGCAACACAAACTTAATTATGGGGATGAAATTATATAATAAGCTCCCAAGTCAATATTATAAATTACCAATCAATAGCTTCAAAACTAGATTTTACAATTGGTTATTAAATAATCCTTTTTATTCTGTTGCTGAGTTTTTCAACACAAATTTGTATGAAATTATATTTTAATAAATAAGTTTAATTGCAATTTAGTTACTTTTCTTTAATTTAAAAGTTTCAAATTATTTCATTTTTTCATTGAATTATTTAAATTTTACTGTTTCTTTTATTAGTGTTTTTTAAAATGTATTTATATGTTTCTCAATGTATTCTGACGAAGCCTAAAACTGTATGTCTAATGGCCAAATAAATTGAATTGATTTTAACATATCCAAGATGTCTTCTGATTACAAATAATTATATTCTTGCTGATCGACCTGTGTACATCTATAACTGAGGAATTTACATCCCATATCTTGTCTAACTACTCTCGGAAAACCCTCTTCAAACCAGCTTCATCCACTAAATCTCTCTCAGGAGAATAGGGTTCAAGTAGCATTTCCTAACAATATTGGAAACAAGAATTTCCTTCGAAGGATTTTCTGCCAGTTCTGACGACAATCCGGCAATACTGTAGACTACGTACTGTTAAATGAATGTCTTGTGCAGTGCTTGCTTGAAATCAACTGTTTATGTCAGTGACTTAAACCTCTTTCGAAAAGCAATTAAAGTTTAGATTCATTACTGCGCCAGGGGCGTGGGAATAGAAAAAGTAAACCGCGTCTGCTGCTGACAGCTCCATCAATTGCAACCTCCGGAAATCGTGTCCAATTTGATGCCTCTACTCAATGCAGTTGCATCATTGCACGCCAATCTTTCCTCAAACATAATTATGTAGTTAAGTCCCATAATTCGAATCCCGCTGTTATTATTTACTGAGTAACAATTTCGTGTACGTATTTTGTACGCTTTATTAATTTAGTCTCCCATTATACGAAGCATACAGTTTTGCGATGATAAAAAAAAGATTATATAGAAAGCGGAAGCGCGCGTCCTCGGCCTCCTATTACAGAGCGGTGACCTTTCCTAGATCCCGTGTGTATTTTTGTGTGTAGAGCTTCCTCTCCTGAACAACAAGGAGGATTCTCTTCATGGTCAATAATTACAAGTCACTTAAGACGCGAAGTAGCAAGCGGCGTAGCTCAGGCAGTAGTGCGTTTGCCTACTGATCCGGAGTTGCGCTCGGTCGTGGGTTCGATTCCAGCTTGGACTGATTACCTGGTTGGATTTATTCCGAGATTTTCCCCAACCGTAAGGCGAATGTCACGTAATCTATGGCGAATCCTCGGCCACAGAGGTGAGCCTGCCTGGAGAGAAATAAAAAATAGGTTGCAACCGCCAAAATACTCTTCAAGGAACGACCACTCATATAAATTGAGGGAAAGAAGACAGAGGACGGACACTGGAAAGTTTTCTTTTCTCAATCGTACTATCAGGGACTGGAATGCTTTACCTGCAGACTTACTAAAGGCTTTACCAACAACCAAAAACGTATTTAAAAATAGGCTTAATGACTTTACTAATAGACGATAATTATACACAGTATGTAAGGGATGTAAATGATATTTTGTTATTGAAATGTTGTATCAGTGAAGAATAATGTTGTGTCAGTGAAGTGTGTTGTGTCAGTGAAGTGTGTTGTCAGTGAAACGTGTTCCTGTCAGGGAAGCTTTATAGCTTATAGTGGCAGTGCAAAGTATTTGAAGAGTGAAATGTTTTTGAAGTGTTAGTGAAATCAGGATAGAATCAGTGAAATGTGTCGTATTTCCAGTGCAGTGAGTGAGTTGACAGCGAAATGAGTGTAATGTGGAAAGGTACTTGTGCAGATATGAACATATCATACTCGTGGGTTTTAGTTCGAACTTAGATTTAAGATACAAATTAGATTTATTTTAAATGTTATTTTCAGTGATCGTGCTTCATTTAATTTTGGATATTCTCTATTATTATTATAAATTATTGTTAGTATTAATTATTTGTATTAATTATTGGTATTATTATTAAGTGTATTTTTAATTAATAAGTTTATTATTGTCATTATTGAGTGTAATTAGTTACCACTGCCACCGGGTATATACCCATTGCAGTGTGAAAAAATACATATACATTTATCTCGCCAAATACCATCTCGCTAAATCCATCGACGCTAAAATACCAGTAGTTAATACGTCGTTCAATAGCCAAATAAAAGAAAAGCACGAACCATACTATTTAAAAAATAACACACGTATGCCTGTTCATCTGTGTACAGATTCTTACTACTAATCTATTGGACGGATTTTGTTCATGTTCAATATACAGAGTCTTTATAAGTAGACAGTGGATGCGGGATGACTTATCGTTGAATGCAGGTGCACATTTACTATATGTTACATTTTTTTTTTTCATTCAGACCATTGGCTGAACAGGTTTTAAACGTAAACAGACGACATCAACATGCTACTGTATCTCCGTACAGCCAGAAGGAAAAGAAAAATAAAGCACTGTAGCACATATCTTGCAAGGTTCAGTCTTCGTCATCATTGATGCAATTACCAGCGTTGCAGTAAACGACGATATATTCTCGTAAATTGTCGAAGCTGAATCGTCTTCGCCTATCGCTTAAACAGTTTTTGTATCGAGATAATTTCTCAAGAAAACCTCTCAAATGGGGATCACTCAATTTCTTTAGAGGAATATTTGTACTGAGCATCACGTTGCACGTGTCGTTAGACCCGCACAACTAAATAATGATGATGATGATGATGATGATGGTGGTTCCTCAGATTTCATTTCAACGCATTTCCTGTGCGATGTACTGTTGCAATGTTTCTCTATAGCCTGAGTTGTTCTGGTTTTTATTTCAATTTTACATACATTACACACGATATTGTCTTCGTTGATACATAAAATGTCACTCTCATACTTCTTAATTGCATTTCGTATCTCTGAGCGAATTTAACGTTTTGCCATTATGAGTGGATCAGCACAACATATTCAACGCGTACTAAATACTTGAGCAGGATAACACAACTGCACACATTGCGTTGCAATGTTACTATGAACGGACCGGGGTTCCTTCGTTTTGTACGCTGCTGTACTCGCCAGGTACACAAAAGATGGACGGCGCGGCACGTGCCATGTACTCTGATACGAAACAATTTCACTTTTCCTTAAGTCATCCCGCATCCACTGTCTCATTATAAGTAACGAGTCTATCGAAAAATCAACTATTTTCGATAAGTTTTTGAAATGATCTTCATCCTCATGAAAAAGAACCCTTCCCGGTGCCGTACAGTCGATTTGGAAACAAACACCCCCTTACCCGTCCTTAGAGGAAGCTACTTTTCCATGTGCGATGTGCATTTGATGTCAACTTAAAATGACCTGGAGCATGACCTTCTATACACCAAAGATAATGGCACAAGGCTATACCCGCACACATTGTTGCGATAGACTGGAATGATAAAATGCTACGCAGCTGCTTAACGTTACTGTAGAAGAAAAAAATTGCTGCCTGGTTTGAACCTGGAAATAGTGTCGCTCAAATTAAGCGTTTATTTATTAGGGGCTGCAAGACAATAAAAACCTTTAAAAACAGCTTAAAAGATAACCTTATTAGCATTTCACTCCAATCATACTGATTTAAAGTATCACTGACTACATTGTTACTTCTTTCTTTAGACATCACCCTGATAGTGCTGTATTTTCAAAATTGTCTCATAATAATCTCTTTCTATTATCTAATATTATTTGAAATATATTAACATTCTATGTATTTTAGCTTAATTCTGCTACACAGTTTATTTCAGTGTTTAATTAATAGTTCATAGTATTTTGTTTAATTTGTAAATAACTCTTGTATACATGTAACTCTCATCTAAATCAAATTGTTGAATTCTTTGTAAGTTCATGCATATGTATGTGTGTGTGTGTGTGTGTGTGTATACTTTTTGCTGGTTGAGTGGAAGAGAAGGCCTTACGATCTTAACTCTGCCAGCTAAAATAAATCATTATTATTATTTTATTCCGTAGACGAAGTGTTTCCAGGCAGGTGGATCGGTCGCACAGGCCCAATCGTTGGTCTCCGCGATCACCTGATTTGACTCCCCTGGACTTATTTTTCTGGGTATTCATCAAGGATCGTGTCTATGCGACTAAGCCAAGCACCATTCCTGAATTAGTGGAACGAATTGAACATACGATACAAATAGTTACGCCTGACATGCTCACCAGAGTCCATGAAGAGCTGATACGTTGCTTACATTTGTGCATTCAGCAGAACGGAAGACATTTTGAAAATTGTACACCATAATATGTCAACAACTGAAACTATTTTTACATTTGTGTGTTTTAATAAAGGTTTTAAACACTGACCATTCTTTCGTTTAATAGCTCTGGCTGCGAGAGGAGAGGGTGTTTGTTTCCAAATCGACTGTCCGGCACTGGGAAGGCTTCTTTTTCGTGAGGATGAACATGAATTCAAAAAGTTATCCAAAATAGTTAATTTTTTGATAGACTTGTTACTTATGAAAGACCCTGTTAATAATATCACGAGCACTGCTACCCGTTTTGAAGAGATGCCAATTAACACAGCCCAGTTTCTCAATTTCATGGACAGTTTTATAAAATAAATATATTATATTTCATATTATCATTATTTATTTAATATACAATGTAATGCACTTAAAATTACGTCCATACTAATATCGACGGACTGTTTTCATTATATTTAAGGGCACGTAAGAGCTCACAAAACTTTCGTCGAAAATCGGTGGTAGTCTCGTTTCATTTTGTGTAGTGGGTGCAGCATCAGCTGAAGTGTTTTAAAATTGTCTCTTCTGTAAAAGTTTCTCAGTGGCGCTTGTCCCGTTATTCGGGCGCATACTTCAATTAAATTTATGTCATGGGAGATAAACATAATTCACATATTACATTATATAACCGAGACACAGAACAGATAAAACTGGCATGAAATATTCAAGTCTTCGTATATTCTACCATCAAAAATCTGCTATAAAGAAAAGTCATTATAGTGAAGGCACATTTTATGTCACAGTTACACAATGAAGTTAAGGTGAAATGTTTCTTGATTGATGATGTGAAGTGCGGATGTAAACGAATTTCTTCATTGTAATTCAAGTTTATGTCGGGAAGTCTTGATTAATTCTTGCGGGTTGTACATTTTGTTACGGCAACGAAGTTGCGAACTGCATTAATTCTATCAGCCAACGTCCCAATTCAGGTTGGATTGGCTTCATTCTCTCCTGAAAATTTATCAATGCTCGTCTGGCAAGGGAGTATAAAGATGGGATACAATGCCAAGTCTGCAGAGCGAGTCAAAGGGCTTCCTTTGCCAAGTCTGAGATATAACTCTAGACATCAAATACTGCAGCAAAATTCCTTTAACAAAGAATTTTCCGTTCTTACGGATGAAATCAATAGTAAAGAAATTTAATATTTCTCAATATACACCAGCGTCGTCACATCTATATATATAATTTGAACTGGTAATGGAAATTACGGCAAAACGGCTGAACGGATTTTAAAAAATGACCCCTCATTTTGAAGCTTGGAACCCAACGTTTTCCAGAAAAATAGTAGTTTTCAGTGAAATGTCAATTTTCCTATATCATTTTCCTTTTTCCAAAATCCATCTTTCTTCAGTTTTGAGAACGAATTAATTGCATTTCAGAATAAAACAAAACACACACTACAATAAACAATAGACTATTACACGAAGGCCATGCCCTACAGGATTGCTGACATAGAGTTCAGATGGCTCAGATTCTTTCACATCATAATGCCAATATGTCGATCTTCATTTATGTAATTTTTTGATAACGTATAAAAAATAATTTACAGGTCTGATTCTCTGGTCTGTAGTTTTTCGAGTACAGCTGTGTATTGAATATTAAGAACTACAAAACTTAAGAATGTCTGATCACATTACCATTAAATATGAAATATTATTATAGTTAATGTAACACATAATGCTATACGGATGATATGAAAGTGAAACCTTTTGGGGCTTTATGTAAGTAGACGCAGAGAAAGAATATTTTGTATTAGATCTTCATTTCTATAATTTACTGAGTAACAGCTAGGCTATATATAAACTTATGTTACTGAAAACTATAAAACTTACGCAAGGTAATAATATTATTAAAAATTAAATACTTTTATAGTTATTAATCAAGCAGTGTGGGTCATTTCCATATATTTAATGGCAGTGTGATATAGATATTTATATGTCTGATTCTCTAATTTTCCTTGGTAGTAATTGAGTCATGCTTCCTATTTTAGCTGCGTCTTTAAACTACATCAAAATTAATTCAATATTTCTTTGGTTTAATCGATTAGATTTGTGATCGCTGCCAAGCATATTTTGTTGTAGGGAAAATAGCAGGCCATTTCACTTCTTGCTACCGTGATAAGTAAGTTTATTTCCCGCAACCAGCAACAAATGAAACACAAACTGTTGACGATTTGCGATGAACAATTTTATTTAGGGCGCATATAAGATTCTACAACTCTGACATATCATTCGCCTCATTTTCCACATCTCAGCAATAGATTCCTCACAACAGCCTATATTACAGAAAATATACGGAATAACATTCATTTTTACACAAATTAATCCAGCAGTATTTGGTAGATCAGTACTGTCTGGAGGAAGCGCAAAAATTACAATTCCTAAGAAAAGACCAAAAGGTATTACTACTGATAAAATAAGAGGCCTACAAGATTTTGTAGTCTCTTGATCACCTCAGCAAGACCTCTTAGTTGGAAAAAGTGATTCTGCTCTCTACATTTCAGGGTAGTTCACGAAACATGCAGCAGCTATATACCAAGATGCTAAGTCTTTTGTTCAAAGCATGACAAACCTTACATTTTCTTAACTTTCACCTACAATCCCAATGACCTGAAATAGCTACTGCATTACTCCCATACGAAAAACCCACTGATCATCCTGACATTGTTAATTGTGATTTCGAATTGAAACTCAAGCACTGAAGACGGAGTGTTTCAAGGAAAAGTATTTGGCAAAAAAGAAGCGTTCAGAGGGAGTATGTTTCACTATTATGGAAGCAAATTAACTTTCAAAATGTCTGGTATTCTTCATTGAAAATAAATCTGAACAATTTTTATTTGAACTTTTTATGGACTCAGTTTGCAGTATTTGCTGCACAAGCCACTAGTTTTTTTTTAATCACGTCTGGAAGAAAATATAGTTTCTATTATTACGATTACTTAGTATTAGTGTAACGATGTCAATCAATCCATTAGGTACGCCGAAAAAAAAAATGAACAATTTTTTTTCCAAACGATTACTTACAAAATTTAATAGAAAAGTTCATCCTAAAAAAATAAGAACAATGACACGGGATTTAAGAAAATGCCTATGATTTTGTAAAACATTTCTACTCAAATTGAAGTAATAAAATACAGTAATATGTACTTTCTTTGACACTGTAGTGTATTTTAATGGCTATTCATGTATACAGAGTGTTAAAAAAAGTATCCAATATTTTAGGAGGTGCTAGTATGCATCAAAACAAGAAAAAAGCCTAATAAACATGGGTCCAACACAACACATACTTTCTGAGATCTGAACACTTGTTCATAGGAGGTGCTCCCCCTCCATTTCTTACATCGCTGACTAGTGACATATTACACTAATCAGACTTCAGATGTATACAATATTGTTCTTCCTCTGCCACACATTTGATAAGTACAGGGACATCATTTTATTTTTACTAACTTTTTTTTAATATTAACCTGGCTGTACCTTTCTATTAACGACTGAAACAGGAAACACTGTTTGCTACCCCTTCCACGACTGGAGTTCGATGATACCGGCGTAAAATACAAATCACTTTACTAGGTATAGGAGGGAAGAAAAGTAGTTCATCCATTTATGTAAACTAGGAAATACCGCAATTTTGAGTTTGATAATTTTCATTAGGGTTTTGTTTAATCAAAATACAGTACTGTATTAACACTTAGTGTTTTTACTCACCAATTGAGCTATCCATTCGGACGTATTAATTATGCAATGTATATTGTACTGTTACAGCACATTAGCATACACTATAGAGAATGAAGTTAAATTGAAAAATAATCATAATATGGATATTTAAACACATGTTTGAAAATGGTGGCCGTTCATTTCGATACAGGCTTCAGTTCTTTTGTGCATATTATAGCACTATAGACTATTGTACCTAATTCCAATTACCAGTTTCGTCCTTCGTACGAGTAACTCATGTTGAAATAATTCCGTACCTACTCTATAAAAGAATATCTTACGCACTGTAAATTCAATCTTCAATTTGTCGCAGGGTCGTAGAAAGGGGGGGGGATCACGTGACAGTTAATTACTTAACGAAGCCCGTCTAATTTAAGTTATTTTAAACACTTGTATAATATTACGTAGACGTCCAATTCCTAACAGAAATTAATGTTTTCAGAAAAGAGCTAACATAGCCCAGCTACTAGACTTAACATAGGGGTGAACAGAAGCAGGTGGGGGGAAACCGGGATGCGAGGTAGGCAAACGGACGACAGTACCTATACGAAAATATGATGCAATATTGAAAGCTCTTTCGTCACTGGAAAACGCTAACATATTTCTGGAATGTACTATACTCGCTAACTCAGTACTGCTTACGCGCCCTCGGCTCTGTGTCGTGAACGGTTGGAAGTTTACTAGTAGAAGGGGTGGGAGTGAAGTACATTCAAAAACTCAGATACAATAAAAATTGAAGTAAAAATAAAATGACGTCCCTGTGTTTAGTTACTATCTGAAAGCGTGTTCTTAAAACGAACTAAATTACAAGGGAAAAGAAAACATTATAAAAGAACAAATGAAGAACAGTTCTTCGTCGACTAAATTTCTCTCAAGTTCTTATTGTAAAACCGGCATTTCTTACTGCTCTAACACTAGGGCATAAAGCGCTAAAAGGATGAATTCAATTAAAGACGATATCGGAAAGCGTCTGTTCTCCTCCTCAGTTTTCTCTCTAGCGATCCTACAATTTCGCAGGAGTCGTATTACCCGAGGCGAATGTCAATAAATTTAAAGAGACGAACGCGAGAGAAACGTGACTTCTGCGTCTCTTCAGATTTCAGCCTTCGCCAAACAGACCTCATAAACACTTTCACAAAGCAAGACCCGCAACTGCGTGGTTTACACCTGATAATACTAATGCCTGGGGTTTATTTCACATCAGAGGCAATAAATTTTTGAGATGAAAATCCTATACATAAGAAATCCTACTTCCAGACTCCATCAGTATCCAATATCAAAGCCACAAAATCTCGGCACCACGACCAGCCATCAAATTGTTTATGTCAACGGTTGCCATGGTCACCGTTGGAACCAAGGTTCGCAGATTCTAACTATCTAGGGCGATGGATTTAAAAGGCTGTAGGGTCCTTAGCATCTGGAGGCAAGTAAAGCTGTAGGTGTTATGTCGTGTATTTTAGAACCGGGCGTCTCACAAAATCTATCCGTCATTTTCAACTCACTTTCAAATTCGACACAAGGAAAAGAGCTGTAATGCTATGAAAATAATAAACTTCTCTAAGGAGGTACATCCAACTTTGAGAGCTATAAATGAAGAAAAGCTTAGATATTTTATCAGAAACAAGAAAGGGTACTAAAGCCAGAATTTTATCGGCGTGATAAGCCTAAATATTCACTGTCTCTATTTTAAGAAACAGCATTCAGAGTATATTATTTACCGTTTTACACCATTTCTCACTGACTGGCTTTATGACGTTTATGCACAATTATCTATGAAGTAAAGCCAGTGTTGCCAAAACAAGAGTATTTTCCCTGTACAAAAATGTAACTATAAAACAATGAATAAAATAAGAGTATTTTCCTACAGACGGATCAAAAGTTAAATGCAAAAAAAAAAAAAAAAAAAAAAAAAAAAAAAAAAAAAAAAAAAAATGGATCAGCCGGTTCCCGTCGTTGTGATTATACCGTCTTTCATAATCCGTGAAATACTTTAGAAATTCACCACAGATAAACTAAACAACGGATAATTGTAATTCTTAAACCGATAGAGCGAGAAACTCTGAAAGTATTGTTAAGAAAGAGTCTGCATCGCACAGTTGCCATGGTTTGCCGCTAGGAGTAGTAGTGAATTATCTACCTAAAGATTAATTTTTAGTCCAGCAGAATTATTTGTTATGGTTACCATTGGTTATTAATGGAGAAAAATTCGCTCCGGCGCCGGGAATTGAACTCGGGACACCCAATTTTACGCAGTTTTGTTATCAAAAGCCTGTGATAATTACATTTTTCAACAAGGCGGCTCACAATGACGTACGAGGCAATCTCAACAAAAAATTTATCACAACATTGGATAGGACGCTGTGGACAAGAAGATGACACCTTAATGCAGTGGCCAGCCAGGTCACCGGATTTAACATTTTTCAATTTTTTCTTCTGGGGATTTGTGAAGGACATTGTTTTTATACCCCCACTCCACTCTAACCTTCAAGAACTTCGCGACCATATGACCGCGGCTGTGATACTCATCGATCGGAATATGTTGACATGCGTATGGGATAAAATGCATTATCGGCTAGATGTATGCCCTATCAGCAAGAGTGAACACATTGAGCATTTGTAAGCTATATAAAAAAAACTTGGAGAGTTTACCTACATTTCTGTATAATGAAATGTAAAATATCCGTTGTTTAGTTTGTGTTTGATGAATTTCAAAAATATTTACGGACTTCTGAAAGGCTCGGTATATATGTATTCGACACCTTGTAGTTACCAAAACACGAGTATTTTCCTGGACCAAAAATGGTACTACAAATCAATGAATGACACCTTGCAGTTGCCAAAAAAAACGAGTATTTTCCCTGGACCAAAAAATGGTAGGCTACTATAAAGTCAGTGACTAAAATAAGAGCATTTTTCTTAAAAAGACGAATTTTTCCCTGGATCAAATGCATAATACAACGAATTGTGCAGTTGCCGGTTCCTGACACTCACTCACAAATATGCACATTCGACACTTTGTAAAGACACGTCAACGTATATGTCTAACTTGGAGTCAGGCCACAAAGGGAAACATTGAAGGAGAGTTCGATCCGGTGCTGTGGATTGAATTCGGAGTAGCTCAGTGGTCAGAGCGCTTGGTACGTAGAACCAAGGACCCGGGTTCGATCCCCGGCGCCCGAGCGAATTTTTTTTCTCCTCAAATATTAACTTTGTAAAGAACTTAACAGCCCCAGTCTTTAGATTTTTCCTCACATTTCATCCTCTTTTACGATTACATTCTCCATTGGATCAAAAATATAAAATGCACATGAGTAAAAATTAGTATTTTACCGTGGACAAACTAATAAAAATGGAGTATTTTCCCTATCACATGGTAATCTATCGCGTAGTCTCTTTTTTTCTTCTCTTAGTGACACTGTATATCAGTTGACAGAGAGCGAATATATGTATCATGGCGGACTAATAAATATATTTGCAGTTACCGGTAATTAAATATCCAAAATGACGTCTATGAGTAATGTAGTGGGAAAGCGTTTCCCACCGAATTTCTATATTTTTCAATGTGTATTTATGATTTCTTTTTCAGTCTATTATTATATCTTATACCTAGAAAATGTACCACAAAGTTTTATATAGCTATGTAATAGTATTATTTAATGAGTACCTACTGGATTTTGTAACTTTTAGGACAATATTTTATATTAATTAAATGATTCACGTTACAAAACTGACACCAATCGCGTATTATAGTTGAAGTTTCTCTTTTACACGACACAATAGTACATGCATGTCCCTTTATTAAACTTGTATTACTTTCTTCCTTACATTTCACTTAACCGCCATGTTGCTAAGAATCATCATTCTCTGCAAGGACTGAACTCTTTGAATAATTCTATCCTCATTTTGTGAACATTAACAACAACGTTCATTCACAAAGAGGGAATAATCCTTGGTCATACTCTTAATACTGGATAGAACCACAACTCTTCTACACCACTACGGGAGAAATCGCCATTTCTCTGCCGTGAATAGAACTACATACCGCTGGATATATATCCAACCTAGAGTAACAGCTTAGGATGAATTAAACTCAAACTATTAAAGAAAGGACATGGCAGATTGATAATCGTGGTGATTTCGTACATCAGTAAAGAAACCCTATGGACGTGACGTCAAGCAAGCATAACGAGGGGGTAAATCTGTACATGCCGGTACGCAGGGAGATCTCTTGGCTACACGTGGAGAGCTCCGTCTGAGGACCTCACTAACTCGTTCCTAATTAAAACGAGACGCAACACCAGAGTCGACTGCTAAATAGGCCAGTTCTGTCCTTCGCTGCTGTGATTCTGTCTCGGAAACATGTACAGAGTTCACAGGTAAAAAAAAAAATGAATGTGGTTGATACGAATAAATACTGCTGTCATGGAAACGAAATGTCAGGCAATCGTAACAGAGTTTCATATTATAATGCTAATGGATATTTATAATTTTATAATATGGCGGTAGCAGTAACAGCAGCAGCAGCAGTATTGCAGTGATATGCTTCAACACGGCCTACCTCCGGAGGAAGTTAAGCTAAGGAAAAATTTTATACCTCTTAAAATTCAACAACAATGTCAATGATAATGTATAGGGATGTGATTTTATGGCGATTATTTTACCCTAATTTTGGCCATTAATATGGTTTTATTTCGGTTTAATTATTATTGAAACAATCCTTTGAAACTAACAAAATAGTTTCATCATTAATTTATTAAATTCATAATTCAATTTCATTCGACTGCAAGGGGGTGATGGCACGAAGGCAGTTGTTGAGAGAAAGCGAAATGGCCGTTGTCTGCTTGCGCTGATCCCTGAAGACGTGAGGCTCGAGACAGGATCATATGTTTGCTATCTGCGCATGTGCGGAATGCGCGAACTTGGTTAATAAAAACCTAAACTAACCAAACCTAACCTTCGTATATGCAAGTTGTGTAACCGGAGCAAGAAGAGATTTTTTGATTTGATCTGGAATGTACACGCAAAAATAAATTCAGGTAAGGATCACGCTGTCACTGCATGAGAGCTTCTCGCATGCACCACAGTCAAACTGGTCCTGTCGCGAGCCCCTCCTCCTGGTTACTGACACATAAACATCTATAACTAAATGTCTTTATACCAAAAATCATAAAATAACCTTATTGCAGTTGTTGAACAACATTATTTTGAACAATTTGTTAATCACAAGAGCACAGACCTCGGATAGATAAAAGTATGATGTTGAAGAAATGTTTCTGAGCACTTATTGCCATTAAGAATTTGATTAGTGTGTTGTTCTTATTTTGTCCCGGACAACTGTCGCAAAATAACCACAGTTCTTTAATATACTGGATGGGACACAGTTATTGAAGTAGTGTGCAGGAGAAAATTACATACCTCATTAAGACTTTTTTGGCCTGTCCCTCATGGTAGAACAAAAGAACATTTCACTAGTTTTCATGTTGTGCACAGAGAAAGCTGGGTCGGTAAGCTGGCGATAGTAGTACATATCCTGAACTGTTGTTTAGGCAAGCATACATTTTTCATGTAGTCAAATGTGACAGCAAGAAAATCCTCTCTCTCGATGCTTAACTTGGCTCCATTTTGCAATACTTTTTACTTCAGCTACAAGTTTAACACGATTACTGGGCATATTGCTTTTCATTTTCATGCTCTGTTCTTCAAACGTAATAAATTTTCTCAACTAAAGAATTACCAATGACAACAGACAAAAAACATTTTGTCAGCTGATTGTATGATTAAAATTACTTATTATGTAAGTTTCTTCAGTACTTGACAGGCAAAACAACTTAAGTCCAGGACTAAAGTCGTTTTACTCTTAATCAAACATTCTGCTGCTAAGAAAAACTATACAGAAGTCGTGGATTAAAGTCATTCTGCTACTAAACGATGCCCCTTGCACACAGTAACATAATCATGCTCTCAACTCAAAACCCCCAAAATGTGGACTTAAGTCGTTTTGCGAATTCGCCATTCACTTATTTTTCATTAGACGTAATTAAGTACATACATTTAGACGTATTGATCTGAAAGCGTTATGAAATATGAAATTTTCGCAAAACATTATTAAATGAGAATATTTTATGACGTTACTTTCGCTATTTCATGTCACTGAATCTAAAATCAAATTCCCTTCAGAATATAAACTTTTTAAATGGATTTCCAACACTTTGTCATCTTAACTCATAATTAAAGGAGAACTTCCTAAACTTCAGCGAGTTATGCATATCGCACATTAAGTACTATTTCTCACGAGCTAGCTTTATAGTCATATACCGACACAAACTTTCCATTCTGCCAGAACTACTTCAGAACTGCGGACGGAAAGTTTATATCCACTTGAAATACACTTCCTTTCCTTGTGACAATTAACACACCTGTATCACAACACCTGCACGACAGAGTTTTCTTCGCGCTGACAGCTGTACAGATAGTGTACACAATGTCCAACGAATATTTCCAACAAAGATCTGTCCAATTGCATAATACATCGCAATGCTGTACATATCGTCTCCATTACAAATTACTCACACATGACAGGGGGATTATATGGATACAATGAGAAAGGAAAGCCTTTGGAGAAAGATGTCCTACAAATGCTTTCCTCGACGAAAATGTGATAGCATCTGTCGACGAAAGAACTACGGTCACTGCGTTCAGGAACAGTCGACTATGGAACGAGATAAGTATTTCAATGCTAAAATAAATAATAATAATAATAATAATAATAATAATAATAATAATAATAATAATAATAATAATAATAATAAAACACGGTATAGGTTATAAATCCTATCAAACTCAGGACAAATGGGATGACCATTATTTTTCTTGGTCCTCCCTGATGTCGTCTTTCTTCTGGAACTTTTAAAATATGTTTTTACTTTATTTATTACATCCAATAATCACTGTAGCCCCGAAATGTGTAACAAATCAAAAGTTTTACAAACACCGGTACGAGTATATACATAGTGATTTACATAGAACTAACACATTTCTTTATTTATTTCAAAACGAATGATGCTAGCCACAATTTGTTAACCTCTTTGGGAGATTACTAACCTCTATAAGCAAATGTTGAAAATTCTTTATTTATTCGGCTGGAAATAAACTTAATTACCAGTTTATAACGTCAATTAAGCTGGAGTTTTGATTCCCTCTCAATTCCTTACTGTTGACAGCTGTTTTCGACGTTTTGTTTCAGTCACTGAAAATGCAGTATACATTAAATCATGATATTATTATTATTATTATTATTATTATTATTATTATTATTATTATTATTATTATTTCCACTTTGTCACTTTTCATTATTCTTCCGTTCTTCTTTCATTTCTTATTCTCTTTTCATTTCTCTTTATTCCTAATTTGTTTTCTTCTTACAAGCAAATATTCCCATGGGGACAGACGAAAAAGTTATTTTTTTTCTTCCATCATGTTAATAATTTCAAAACAAGTGCTTATACAAATTTTGGCCACACAAGCGCAATTACGAGTGCCGTAAAAATAAGCTTCCCTGGGACCGTTTACAGAAAGAAAATACAATTTCATGGAAATATTTATTGGAACAGATACAGCAACCTGTTGGGTTTTTTTCAACGTGTTCCCATTGGAACTGAGATATTTGTCATACCGTGAGATCAACTTTCCTATCCCTGTGTCGTAGAAGTCTGCCGCCTGGGATCAGAACCAGTGTGTGACAGCCGTCTGCACTTCTCTCTTGATCCCAAAAATTCTGAAGTCACACATTATTCAAAACATTTTACTTAATTTTTTAATTGCTTGAAACTTTGAAAACAGGTATATGATTTTATATTTTATGATAATTCATACTTTTATTTCATATTTTGTTGAAGTACCACCCAGTAGTGGCTCACGTACCACTAGTGGTAAGCGTACCATAGATTGAGAACCACTGCTTCAGAGTATGGCCGTTCTGCATATTTCAGTATTTCAGTGTCTTTGTTTTTTTTAAATACTGAACTTTTACGTTTGCATATTTGTATATTTATTTCAAATAACAACCTTTCAAGTTTTAATTCCTCCTCACCATAGATAAGTACTACACTCTGTTCCGCTCAGAGGGATCGAGAAATAAATGCTCAACATTTAAAATCAGATGATATTGTGATTTACATCTGATAAGATGTAGAAACTGTCAAGTTTATGTAATAATAGCACAGTCTAGTATACAGTCACGAAGCTCAATACGTACTGAATATGCATCCATAGACAGTTGCTAATCACTACGATCGATTACAGACAATGCGAAATAGTACCGGCACAGTATATTGTAGTTGGGAGGCCGGAGGGAAAAAGATCTCTAGGGAGGCCGAGACGTATGGGAAGATAATATTAAAATGGATTTGAGGGAGGTGGGATATGATGATAGAGAATGGATTAATCTTGCTCAGGATAGGGATCGATGGCGGGCTTATGTGAGGGCGGCAATGAACCTCCGGGTTCCTTAAAAGTAAGTAAGTACAGTATATTGTTCCCAGTACCCTCAAACTCAAGCTTCGTGACTGTATGTAAGTTACTAGACTATGATAACAGTTTAAAAACAGCTGCGTGTTTATGCGCATGCGTACCAATGTTTAAAGCGGAAACAAGCCTGCCGCCATTCAGTAGAGAATTCCATCATTGCACCATTTTTCTTCATCGAGACGACAGTCACAGGGACTGTGTATCTGAACATGTTGGAAAACATTTGTTGTTGACCAACTCCTTCCAGGATAGGCTTTTCAGCAACGTGGCTCCACCCCATTACTATGGATCAGTGCGTTAATTTTTCTGATGAAAACTTTTCCGATAGCTTGATCGGAAGAAGATGGCCCCTTGCCTGGCCACCTAGGTCACCGGACCTGACCCCCCCCCATCGACTTATTGTTCTGGGACTTTGTAAAGGACGTTGTGCAGCAACGTGGTAGGGCTGACACTTTGGAAGAAGTGAACTCTTGGCAGGAGCTTGAGTGCCTACCGTTTAGATGTCTGCAGGGTAGCTCGAGGCTCACACATCGAGTTGCATTGACCATTCTCCGAAACTCGGAGAGTTTTTACATCAAGTTGTGTAAAAAGTTGTTATAAAACCATTATTTATATTTGGAATTATCAATTATTTCTCGATCCCTCTAAGTGGAACAAGGTGTATATAAACATAAAAGTGACGCGACTACTCATCGTATGAACCAAAGCTTTGGCTCAGAGCATACGCAGTGTGGCATTCCTCGACTTAAGGGGAGAGGATAATATTTTGTGGTGAAAAATGAGTAAATTTTCAAAAAAATAAAATAAAATAAAATTTTTTCCTTAAAATACTCTGTGATATACTCGTATGTGGAATACATTATATAACATTTTGTTGGTATTTGTGCCCTTATCGGATGTTGAGACGCCATTTTTAAACTTCCTGCGGTCTGGAGTTTTAAATCACACCGCCTTTTGATTGTTGTTTTCGGAACTTCATTTTTTTTTTTCAAAACCAAATTTTTCTTTAAAATACTCTGTGATGTGTGTGAAATACATTGTATAACATTTTGTGGGTATCTGTGCCCTTATCGGATGTTGAGACGCCATTTTTAAAGTTCCTGCGCTCTGGATTTTTAAATCACACCCCCCTTGCTGTTTCTGGAACTTTATTTTTTTGCTACATTGCCAGACAAAAATCGATATAATTTCTGAACTATTGAAGATATATGCATGAAATTTAGAATAAACATTCTCTAGACTATTAGGAAACTTTTCTTTGTAACAGAATTTTCCTAATTTATTTCATTTTAAAAATAAGTCTGTCCCTTTGCAAGAAAGAAAATAAAAGTGTTATTAAATTTTAATTGTTTATTTTACAAATGTAGGGGATAATATCAAAATTCTGTTACAGACAGTTTGTAGAGCATGCTTTTACAAGTAAAATGTAACAAACTGTTTGAATTTATCTTTAAAAAAGGCTTAGGTATATCGATTTTAGTAAATTCCTGCATTGCGTACACTTCTTTTTTTCAAATCTGACCCTAATTTTTTTTTTATTATCATTATTTATATTTGGTTGAGTTGCTATAGCCACGAGCTCTCTACATACAAAAAATTAATAATTTACACCAAATAGGAAACAATTAAAAAAATACTGTCCTCTTCCCTTAAGGTAAGAAAATACTGCCTAACTCGACAATGTTAATTTCATGAAGTTTGGGTTAACGTTACTAAAAACTGTTGCAGATTCTGAACATGATTTTTAGGGAATGTTTTCGCAATCTTTATCTTTAATAATATCTACTACAGTATGCGCCAAAATATACAGTACTGGAACAATATGTTACTGTTATTTGTTGTTGTTAGTTATCGGGATGATAATGTAAATGTTAAAAATGTTCTCCATTGCGCTGTAGACAGTGTTCATAACGATCACGCAGATTTTGAAACATATTCTGGAACATAGGTTGCTGCAGAGTCCTGAAAAACGAGACGATCTTCTGACGTAAAGCAAGCACAGTTGTGGGTGGATCATTACAGTTGAAAATGTTCTCCTTTGTTTGGCGATTGATAAACCCGTCCAAGTGAATGTGACTTTCGTCGGAGAACCACACGTTGAGCAAGAAATCTGGATCCTCGTACACCATGGCCAAAAATCTTGCACAATATTCAATCCTAACATGCCTACCTTCCTCCGTCAATCGTTGTCCAACCTGTATTCGGTACGGAAATCCACTTAAGTCTTTAAACAATCATCGAAATGACGTATTGCTGATGTTTAATTTCAGGGATGTTCGTCGAAGACTTAGCTTTGGTGACTGCAACACCTGATTGAGGACACGTCCATGATCGTCATTTGTGGACACAGTTACTGGTCTACCAGACCTTCCCTTCCGTTGACACAATACACTACCCGTACGACGAAATAGACAGCATAACTGTGTTGCTTGGTGCCGGCTGATTAAAGTGTTCACGTTATTGTTGCGCCACTAACTTTAAACTCGGCCCGCCTTGATAAGCATTTCCGTACGAGCGAAAATAATACTCCACTATGAACACTTTTTCCTCCGTCGCGAGACCCATTGTCAATTACCACCACACAGCACAACGTTCGTTACACAACTAAAACTCTATTCCAGATGTGTTGGGAATGCAAGTAAACAGAGGCAGACAGAGACAAAAAGCGCGGTTCACAAGCTGCCAAACTCACTTTGCGAAATTATTAATGAACATTGTCTGGAATATTAATATAGAGTAAAATAATATAATAGAGGGACCAAGGTTCGAAACTGAACTGCAGCACCATCAGATAGATGGAAAATAATGTACTCCTTATCGCAGCCTTTGTAAAATCATCGGTTGTATTTAATATAGTTTTTTTTTTTTTTGACTTGGCCCGTAGATCGATATTCATTTAATATTCTATACACACTGCTCTTCCCTGCTCCCAAAGTTGAACACACTTTTGAAACTACGTCTGTAAGAGATACTTCAGGGTTATCTTTCACAAGAGTCTTATACACATTTATAATCTGTATTTTTTCTCTCGTATGAAACCCTTCCCCCCGCTTGTGCTTCTTGACTGGCGAATGTCCAGAACATCCTGGTTGAGAATCGTCATTCATGTCAGCACTCTACATTCAGTTATGCACAACACACTATATAAAACTAATCTGTACTTCACAATATTGCAGTTCAATATCTAACGCAAATCAATGACACTTGTACACGTTGTTGTTAAAATAACAATAATAGTGAACATTTATTTCACTCAATCTATTACCGCGTCGAAACACAACTGCCGGAAAGACAAGCGAGTTACAGTGAATCATGCTCTACTCTTATCTCCCACTTGACAGCCAATGGCGTGGCGACATTCAGTTGAAGGTCACGTAATGTCTGTGACTCTCTCTCCCAGGACATCTGGAATGAACTGTAGCAATACATAATGGTGGTGCAACAACACGCAGACTCACAGGCATGCGCATGCAGGCTGCGAGAAATCCAGTACTGTATATTTTGGCGCATACCGTACAAATTGAAAAGTGTCAACAGGTATTGAGATATAATTTAAAAAAAATGAAACATGTAAAACTGAGATGAAGTGATTCAGGTACATTTTTTTTTTTAAATCTGTTCATCCAAAATAAATTAAATTTTTGTGTGCATCAACGAGATCCAGAAGGCTAAGAATTTTGCTGTGAAATTCTTGGAATATTAAAAAATATATATTTATTTATATTAAATTTTAGCCAAAAAATAATGTAATTTAAAAATGATATCTCAATACTTCTTAAAATTTATTAATTTATAGTAGGTATTATTAAAGATAAAGATTGTAAGAACATTCCCTGAAAATCTTGTTTAGATATCTGAAACAGTTTGAGTAACGTGCAGCCAAACTTCATGAAATTAACATCGTCGAGATACGCAGTACCTTTTTACCTTAAAAAAAACGCTAGTCTCTGAACTATTACGTTTCCCATAGTACATCTAACTACAATCATATTCGGTGCTGGATTCGAACACACACGCGTCTGGCCGCGAAACCAGGTGGCCCGGGTTCGAATCCCGGTCGCGGCAAGTTACCTGGTTGAGGTTTTTCCGGGGTTTTCCCTCAACCCAATACGAGCAAATGCTGGGTAACTTTCGGTGCTGGACCCCGGACTCATTTCACCGGCATTATCACCTTCATTTCATTCAGATGCTAAATAACCTAGATGTTGATACAGCGTCGTAAAATAACCCAATAAAATAAAATAAATAAAAAAAATCGAACACACAATCGTGTCCTTCACACCAACCAAAACTTTTGGCTAGGAGCTTGCGCAGTGTAGCATTTTTTTTTACACAGAAAAATACTCCAGTCTCAAACTATTATGTCACCCCATAGTACATCTAGCTACAATCACGACCGGCCGGCGCTGGATCCGAACACGTGCCCGTGGCCTTCAGGCCACATCAAAGCTGCGCTCCAACCGCAAGTTTTAAGCCCCCTTTATTCTATTATTCATCCTCCTCGAGAGCGTAAAAGAACTGAAGTGGAGCGCTTTCTAGTTTCTGCCTCGGTCCGGTCTTCGATCAGCGCGCTCATTAATTGATAATGAAGTTGGCCGTGCAAGGTATTGGGGGCGCTATCATGTTTAATGAAGTGGGCAAACAGCATTACGGAGTTGTGGGGTGGCTCCACAGTGCATGCGGTTTGAGCCGGTATGGCGTTGCTGTTTTGTTTTCTAGATGATGATGCTTATCTTTTGTCGCTTGGACAAACCGGAAAGAGAGCGATGGGGCATTTATAGATTCATTACTGTAACGACTGGAAACGCTGAGGATTTCGCTGAAATGCGGCGTTCTGTTACAACTGACACTTGCTTATGCATTCTCCTCGTATAATTCCGTGTGTCAAAATATGAGAAATCAGGAAGTTTGGTCTGCATAGTCATAAACCAAGAGTGGCGCTTTTTAGCAATGTAATAGAAATTACTATTCTCCGCGGCAAATCTTCTGCATTATTGCGAATTCAATCAATGGCTTTCCTAAAACAAGCTATGAAATCTTTCATATACGAGGCGCGTCCATAAAGTAACTTTCCCACTCGTCCCACAGCTAGCAAACCATATGTTGCGCGAAGCGACTGCGTGTACGTGATAGAGTAATGTCCTGGCATGGCGCATGCGCTAGCAGAACTTCCCGAGTGCTCTCAGTAGCTTCGTTATATTGGTTGAAGATGGATGCTCCCATTCCAGCTCCCGCCGCGTGAAGTGCTGTCAGTGATAGAGTTTTTGAATGCACAGGGCATAGCGCCGATTGAAATTGATCGTCAGCGGTCAGCTGGGCCTAACATCATGAGCAAGCAGATGGTGCGTTGCTCCACAAGGTCGTCTGTGATGATGGTTGGCCTCCCACTGCGCTCCTCGTCATGCACATTTTGGCGTCCTGCTGAAAATTGTCTACAGCAGCAACGCACCATCTGCTTGCACATAGACCTGGCACAGCTGACGATCAATTTCAATCGGTGCTTTGCCCTGTGCATTCAAAATCTTTATCACTGACAGCACTTCACTCGGCGGGAGATGGAATAGGAACGTCCATCTTCAACCAATGCAACGAAGCTACTGAGAGCACTCGGGAAGTTCCTCTAGCGCATGCGCCAGGACATTACTCTATCACGTACACGCAATCGCTTCGCGCAAGATATGGTTTGCTAGCTTGTGGGACGAGCGGGAAAGTTACTTTATGGACGCGCCTCGTAGAGCAATTTTTATCTCGAAAAGGAAGTAAAAACGAGCAAAATTGTATTAAACTTTTTTGCTTAAAATATTTCAAGATATAACCCCCTGAAATTAATTACTTTAATTACGGTTCACCCTGTATCAAAATACTTCCAACGTAAAGAGTTGCATTGCAATTCATAATTCTCTAAGGTAGGAAAGGACCAAAGCACATAACAGTAGCAGCAGCAATAAAAAAAATGACATTCTCTAGTTCTATCGTGACAGCTGACCCCATCTACCGATCGTCAAAGGCAGTACTTCACGATTATGACAAATAGTCCTTCAGTCCTAGATATTCCATCAATTCCAGAACGTTCGTTCACACGCTCAGTCTTTCGCTCTGACCCTCATTCTTCTGTAAGGCAGTAATCACGTCACGGTTTAGTAGTCTGTCATTCCTGTGATGTGCGTCTACCCCATTCCAATTTTTCTTTCATATTTATACTTAATCCCTCGTCCAAAAATCCCTTCCTCCTTGTAACAAATTCATACCTTACCTATCGACTTTCTTCATATTCTATAGGGTGTTTAAAAAGGATTCAAACCGAAATTCAAAACTGTAGACCATATACGAAGGCATATTAAATTAACACCTTGTTGAACTACTGCACTCACTGTTGGCTTTAATTAGCAATTAAAATAATCTTTACATGCGCTAGTTTCCTTTAATTAACTATTACGTTTCTTCTGTCGGCTATGTCAACTTCCAAGAACGAATATGAAAGTTGTTTCGCTCACAAATCGTATAAACGTGTGCAAGACAATTCGGCTTGAATTTACTCACTCTGCAGCTCTTAACTTGTAAAAAAATATGTCACGTTTAATTGGTACATTTCGTAAGAATAGAGCGTGGAGGCAACCGAACATGGCGTGGTAAAAATCCTGACATGACTCACAAACGCGGATTATATACACAGGGAATCGGGATTTGATGCCTCCCATCGCCATGTAATAGGAAATATGTTTATTATCATTATTATTATTATTATATTATTATTATTATTATTATTATTATTATTATTATTATTATTATTATTATTATTATTAAGATATAGTAAATGACCTAACTTCTCCACATTTATTCCCTTGAACATTATAGAAATACATGTTACAACAATTTTCACGCACTAAGGTAGCTTCAAATGTCATGAAATGGGTTCATTCATTCATTCATTCATTTATTTATTTATTTTATTCCATAGATCTTACATGAGCAATGAAGCTTTAACATGTGGAACAAGTCAAAATTTTACAATATTACAATTACAATTTTTACAAATTTTTACAGTCTTACAATTTAGTAATTTTCTACAATTTTTACAATTTTGTGCAATTTTTTACAATATTTTGGCGAGATGTAATGAGATGAGGTGAGGTCCGAGGATTCGCCAAAATATTAACCGGCATTTGCCTTTTGGTTGGGGAAACCTCGGAAAAACCCAACCAGGTAATCAAATCAAAGGGGTTGATGCTGAGGACCCGCCATAGACCAGTTTCAGTCTTCATTCAAAACAGACTAAACCACTTTTAAGATCATCTCTTTAGTTAAAGGTAATTAGGATTGGGTCCATTTAGAAACACCCTGTATATATCCTGTTCACACATCCTCGTCTCTTATTTTCCCAGAGACACTATTGTGACGTTGAAAGAAATCGATTCTGAGGTTTTCGCAGAAATACACGTTCTCAGCAGATATCGACAAAGAGGTTTTCAGAATTCCATCGGTGTAACCAGGCGACGGTAGAAAACAAAAGATGCGAAAACAAATGAATGAGATGTATAAACAATAAAACTGAATGCTCTTTTCGAATTTAAGAATCACAAGATAGGGGTGCCATTTGAAATTTCAAACAAATTGGTGGTGATTGAGAGTGGATGAAACCTAATATGCAATTAAGACTGAGTTTTTAAACTTCCCCCTCAATATGTAAATTGACGTATTTTTTTAATAATTTCGAGGGAAAAATTGTTCCGGGGCCGGGCATCGAACCCGGAACCTTTGGTTTAACGTACCAACGCTCTACCAACTGAGCTACCCGGGAACTGCTTTTTGTTTAATTCAATTCAATTTAAATTATATAGAGTTATTTAGGCTGGAAAGTTTTGGACTGAGAGCCATTATTCAATCTTTTTGGAAAAAACAGCTTGCTACATAGAGTTTTATAATTTTATATGTTACATATTAAATTTAAGAAGTTGCAATTTACTTCAAGTGTCACTTCTAGGTAGCATAGACTGGATTATCCAAGTTAAATGTAATCCTATGATTTTAGACTATCATTCTATAACTACTGTATGACCATGATGTAGAGTAAAACTTGATCAATTTCGTGGCATTGCTAATTTCGTCATATTTATTTTCAAATTTACCACGAAATTATACCAGAGACAAATCTAATTCTGATGATATCATAGTATAACTGGCAGAAGATATCCTATAACATAGTTTCTGTTCACTGCGCTCTTGCAGTGTCGTAAGCAGATGTTTTGGAAACTACTTAAAGAGTTGTGAGATCTACTGGGTGTTCATTTCAAAGTAAGTATGTCATGACGTCACTGTTGTGAGTCAGCGATTTGAGGCGAGTTTCATCTTTTACGTCAGAAAAGTTGTCTATTAATCAAGGCGTTCAATCTGAACTTGAGAACGTGTACGTTATAACTTGAACGTCGTAGCAACAGATGGCGGTCTGTACGGTCTTTGTGCTGTCATAACCTCTTTCGAATTGTGTTTTGCGCGGAAAAGTCGTCGCAGGGTATTTGTTATCATCGATTGCGTACGGAAACATTCCACAACATAAATCAACTGCCCCGTGTCCATGTTGACCGTCGAAGTTAATGTTAACAAATACGTAAGTAATCGTCCTAACCCTCTCCCCACATCCCGACAGTAAGAAAAAAAACTCACCTCAGTACAGGTTTCCAAACAGTTCACATTCCTGCCACTACCGGCGTTACCGTATGTATCGGTAAGTACTCTTCAGAATGAACGCCGTACTTGCTAGGTAACTTCTCTGGCATATAGGTAATACGCCTCTGCGGAAGTGTAAGAAGACTGAATTCTCTAGGCTCATCGGCTAGCCACATGAAGACACACAGCGAGCCATGACACATTTTGAACTGAACACCCAGTATAGCTCTGAATTTGTGAATGAATACACCATGCGATTTCTTTTGTTAAAAGATGAGTTTTTTGCTGTGTTTTGCGGTCCAAATTGTTTTCATTGACATTGTATACTTCTTGGTGAAAAATATATGCCTATCAGTGCACTGATTATGTAACAGAGGCTTATGTTGGGAGGTTATTTTATTAGCGTTTTTCTCATTCCACGAGGCCTTTTTTTCTTCTTTAAATTCTTCTATGCTATAATAATTCACTCTGGTGGAAGAAATATCAAATGCATAAAACGTAAAATATTTGTGTTATATTCATAGCATCTCCGATAGATTGTGCATTTCGAGAATGTTGCAGATGGCAGATAATCAAATGTGGAAAGAAATGCAATATAAATCATATGAAAGAGACAATTGATTGTGTCTTAAACAAATGAAAACTGTGCAGGGAAAGCTCGTCTTTTTCTTGGCAAGTTCGAAGAGACCAGAAGGAACCAAAGCAGCAGTCAATGAGAATGACATTTCCAGCCTCTCAAGTGAGCTAAAGAGGTAGACAACGAAACAGCATTATCTTCAGAAGACAAACAAAGAAGATTTGTGCTTAAAGAAAAGTTGAATGATATGCCTAATGATTTGTTGCGATCTTATTCAGGAAATTTCGAGGACGACAAGCATGGCGAAAGATGGATTCAGTGAGGAAGTTATGATCAGTTGTTTCATGAAACAACGCAAGGCTTTCAAAATACCGAAAGATATGTTTGGGTTGTAGATATGAATCTGAGAGAGGAATTTAAAATTAGACTGGATATGCCTAAATATTTTGAATTTAAGGACTATCACGAAAATAATTTTCTATTTTCGTAGGTTATTTTACGACGCTTTATCAACATCTTAGGTTATTTAGCGTCTGAATGAGATGAATGTGATAATGCCGGTGAAATGAGTCCGGGATCCAGCACCGAAAGTTACCCAGCATTTGCTCATATTGGATTGAGGGAAAACCCCCGAAAAACCTCAACCAGTTAACTTGCCCCGACCGGGAATCGAACCCGGGCCACCTGGTTTCGCGGACAGACGCACTAACCGTTACTCCACAGGCGTGGACTCACGAAAATTTCAGCAATGCCTTTGGTTCTGTTGATATCGACTTGCTTCTTGCAAAGATGAAGGCTTTGCACCTGTCAGACAATACCTTGAGATGGATGGACTCCTACCTACGGGACCGCCAACAGTGTGTTTCACTTGATAATCAATTCTCCCAATGGCGATGCACAAAGGCGGGAGTGCCGCTGGGCTCCGTATTAGGACCACTACTTTTCTCTATCTACACTAATGACGTATCAAAGAACTTACAGTATTGCCGATATCACCTCTATGCCGACGACCTATAACTTTACATACATTCCAGACCCAATACGATCAATGAATCGATTGACAAGTTAAATTGTTGCCTAGCCACTGTCTCCACTTGGGCGGCCAATTTCGGACTCGCACTTAATCCAAGTAAGACTCAAGCCATAATTATTGGACATAAGCGTTTAGTTAACTCCCTTAATAACAGTAATCTTTCAGTTGTTACCCTTAACAACACGCTAATCCCTTATTCATCTGCCGTAAAAAATCTTGGCTTCTTTTTTGATAATAATCTAAGTTGGAATTTTCAAGTTAAAGAAACGATAAAAAAAAATCTGTTCCTCCATTCACTGTTTGAGTCGCTTGAGAAACTTCTTGCCCCAGCAACTAAAACTTACCCTAGTACAATCCCTAGTAATGCCGCACTTCGATTATTGTGACGTTTTGTTAAGTGACCTAAGTTCTGAACTGTCAGTCAAGTTACAGCGAGCTCAGAATATGTGCGTCAGATATGTGTGCAACATCCGACGATATGATCACATATCACCGTCCTTTGCAAGTCTCTCGTGGCTCCGACTTAAAGAACGCAGAACTTTAAACTCTTTGTCTTTACTCTTTCGAATTCTGCACAGCTTAACACCAAATTACCTTTCGTCTCGTTTCTCTTATCTATACTCTAACCACGACATAAATACCAGATCATTATCTGTGGCACGCTAAATATACCTCTTCATAAAACATCTTGTTATTCCTCATCTTTTACAATATCCACCTCGCGTCAATGGAATTCCTTGTCACAAAGTATTAGGGGCTGCAAGACAACAAACACCTTTAAGAACAGCTTAAAATATAACCTTATTATTATTTCACTCCAATCATACTGATTTAAACTATCACTGACTACATTGTTACTTTTTTCTTTAGACATCATCCTGATTGTGCTGTATTTTCAAAATTGTTTCATAATAATCTCTTTCTATTATCTAATATTATTTGAAATATATTAACATCTATGTATTTTAGTTTAATTCTGCTACACAGTTTATTTCAGTGTTTAATTAATAGTTCATAGTATTTTGTTGTTTAATTCGTAAATAACTCTTGTACTCGTATACATGTAACTCTCATCTAAATCAAATTGTTGAATTCTTTGTAAGTTCATGCATATGTATATACACTTTTTGCTGGTTCAGTGGAAGAGAAGGCCTTACGGCCTTAACTCTGCCAGCTAAAATAAATCATTATTATTATTATTATTATTATTATTATTATTATTAAAATATCCATGTACTATACTATCACGAAAATATTCTTGTATTATCACAAAATTATGTCCCGCGCCGTGGCGTCGGGTCTAAGGCATCCGAAGACTCGCGTTACGGAATGCGCGCTGGTACGAGTCCTCATGGGGAAGAAATTTTCTCATGAAGTTTAGGCCAGTGTATGGGACCGGTGCCCACCCAGTATCGTGATGCACTTGGGAAGCTCCGATAAGTAGCGAAATACGGTTAAGAAAGCCAGCTATAACGGTTGGAGGAATCGTCGTGATAACCACACGATACCACCATTCTGGATGGATGATCGTCCACCTCTGCTTCAGCATGTGGACGTGAGGTCAGCAGCAGGCTGGTCGGTCATGGTTCTTGGACTGTCGTGCATATTATTATTATTATTATTATTATTATTATTATTATTATTATCATTATCACGAAATTATACCAGTCCTTTCAGAGTGCTAAATTAGTTTATATGTATTGCTTATTTTTAAATATTGTATAAATTTATTTGAGATAAAAATGCTGACATGTAATTTCCTGGAATCTAAAAATGCATGTACATTAAAAACACTATTTTTTTTTTTCTTAAATTTAAACCTTATTTTTGCACCAAAACCTTAGTATCACGAAATTAGCTAAGTCTGTCCTACTTTCGGGTAAAACAGAGTTTAAGAAATTGTATATTCAACTAAATAAATATGTCCACGTGTAAGATATGAGGAACATTTTATCACTTGCCGCACGAAGCTGCTATTTCTCCCCTTGCGGACATAGCACAATATTTCGTTTTCTGAAGTAGGATCTACTCCACACTGCAGACCACAAACAAACAGCAGCGTGGAGCGGATGGCTTGAGAGCCTTCGCCAACATGTCAGTTCCCCTACAGTAGAGTCAGATGCGATTTGACACGTTAAAGAAGATGGATATGGACGGAATACACCCGTGCTTGTTCTCCAACGATAACGTCAGCACAAGCATTCATGAAACATCCATCACAATACTGATGATTGACACGTGAACTGAAAAACGCTGCTATCAGCTATTTCGTGATGTTGTCGTGGCAAATAATAACAAATGCTGATCGCGATCTACATTAATTCAACTGTGGCCACAACTCAAAACAATAACCAAGCGATGAAATCTCAGAATAAAAGAAAACATGATGAATAATTACCAGCCACTACATAATCTGATAAACACGAAAGAAAAATGGTGTCAATGGCTAATAATACATATATTGGTGGATTTTGTTAAGTTTTCAAAAAGTCGCACGGGCAACTATATGCCGTAATAATTGGCAAGGTAGATTCCCGTTTGGGCTGATTAGATGGCTGGGTTTTTCCAAGGCTTTCTCTAACAGTAAGGCGAATGTCAGGTAATCTATGGCGAATCATCGGCTTCATCAACTGAGTGCGCTCCTAATATAATGGCAGTTGACACTAGACATATACGTCAACATATATGCCTAACTTGGAGTCAGCCCACAAAGGAAAACACTGAAGGAGGAAGGTTCGATCCGGTGCTGTGGATTGAATTCGGCGTAGCTCAGTGGTCAGAGCGCTTGGTACGTAGAACCAAGGACCCGGGTTCGATTCCCGGCGCCGGAGCGAACTTTTCTCCTCAAATATTAATTGCTAAACTGTTTAGTCAAACCACTGAATTGCATGTTGCCAAACAAGATACAAGGTGGGTCAAAAGTCGCTTTCCCCAATATTCATTCCTAAGTTTCATATATTTGTACACATATACAGATGTCATAACTTGAATATACCAATAGCTGGTGTGATAAGTGGTAGGTTAATAACCATGTTCATGTGTCAACTGTTTTTCCGATGTCATGTTTTGTTATTGTTTTTTTTATTGTGTTGGGTTGCAATTACTGCTAGCTTCTTTCAATGAATCTAAAATTAACCACAGAACAACGTGCCTGACACCATGTGATTTTTCGCTGTGGGATATGAAAAATGATATTTTTTCTCAGAAACCGCAGAATCTGCATCACTTGCGACAGAAGATCGAACAATCATACATGAAAATCGATGAAAATCATGAGTTATGTTCTGCCATCTGTAAATCAGCGTGTAAATGTTGTGAATTGTGTATTGAGAAGCAGGGCCTCCATTTTGAACAAAATCTGTAAAGTAATGTGTAGTCAAATGTAAATTGAATGTAATTAAATGTAAGGAAGTGCTTGGGGAAAGCTACTTTTGACCCAGCCTGTATATGTTATTAGAAAATTATTATTATTATTATTATTATTATTATTATTATTATTATTATTATTCCCGTGCATAGCTTTAATTTACGTCCTTTGGTTATATCTGGTAACAGTTGGCAACTTTGGAAAGACGGCCACATTAGCTTTTCAGGAACTGATCTTACGAGAACTCCACTTAAATCGAACGCTCTGTACATAGGACCAACGGCTCTACTTTCCCATCCCATTGAAAGCGCAATCAAAATGTCTTCATGTCAAAATTCATCAACGTCGTCATCGTTTGAATCCGAGATGAGTCGAGGTTCATAAGGACGGACAACCGAATCTTTCACATCTCCTATAATCGCAGACGTTTTCATACGTAGGACGCAGCTTGTCGAGGCGTCCGTTCCAGGGGTCTTCCTCTCTGACCGGGCCTCCGATTCATAGTGTTATTTTCTGTATATATTTTTAGAAACACTCCATCCAAATACGTCAGCATGTTCCCGCTGTCGAAGACAGGAAAGTAATAAGGCTAAAGATATGCTTGCAACCCGCACGCAAAACTGCGTTTTTATGGCAGTCGTACGCCATCACTCGATGCTAAACACGACTGACTACAGGCTAAACGTGATTTATATATTGAAACACAATTCATTTCGTATTTATATTATAATTCCTAATCTAATTGCATACAAAAATTAGAAAATAATGTAAGCAGTTCAGACTGAACTGGTTATGGCAAGAAATTGCTGAAATTAATATAAATTTGACAGGTATAGTGTACATCAGTTATTCATAGGTTTCAAAAAGGCATATGACTCGGTTAAAAGAAAAGTTTTATATAATAATCTTATTGAATTTGGTATTCCCAAGAAACTAGTTCGATTAATTAAAATGTGTCTCAGTGAAACGTACAGCAGAGTCCGTATAGGCCAGTTTCTGTCAGATGCGTTTCCAATTCACTGCAGGATAAAGCAGGATAACATTGGTCTAGAATATGTCATTAGGTAAATCCAGGATAACAGACAGGGTTTAGAATTGAACGGGTGACATCAGCTTCTTGTTTATGCGGATGACGTGAATATGTCAGGAGAAAATCCACAAACGATTAGGGAAAATACGGAAATTTTACTTGAAGCAAGTAAAGAGATTTGGAAGTAAATCCCGAAAAGACAAAGTATATGATTATGTCTCGTGACCTGAATATTGTACGAATTGGAAATATAAAAATTGGAAATTTATCCTTTGAAGAGGTGGAAAAATTCAAATATCTTGGAACAGTCACAAATATAAATGACACACGGGAGGAAATTAAACGCAGAATAAATATGGGTAATGCCTGTTATTATTCGGTTGAGAAGCTTTTATCATCCAATCTGCTGTCAAAAAATCTGAAAGTTAGAATTTACAAAACAGTTATATTACCGGTTGTTCAGTATGGTTGTGAAACTTGGACTCTCACTTTGAGAAAGGAACAGAGATGAAGGGTGTTTGAGAATAAGGTTCTTAGGAAAATATTTGGGGCTAAGACGGATGAAGTTACAGGAGAATGGAGAAAGTTACACAAAGCATGACTGCATGCATTGTATTCTTCACCTGACATAATTAGGAACATTAAATCCAGACGTTTGAGATGGGCAGGGCATGTAGCACGTATGGGCGAATCCAGAAATGCATATAGTGTGTTAGTTGGGAGGCCGAAGGGAATAAGACCTTTGGGGAGGCCAAGACGTAGATGGGAGGGTATTACAATGGATTTCAGGAAGTTGGGATATGATGGTAGGGACTGGATTAATCTTGCGCAGGCTAGGGACCGATGGCGGGCTTATGTGAGGGCGGCAATGAACCTCCGGGTTCCTTAAAAACCATAAGTAGGTAAGTAAGGTATAATCATAATGGAAAAGAGTAACGAGATAGTAAGACAGGAAATGTTTAGGAATTTAAATTGTTTAAAATCATTAATAAATTACAAAAAAAAAATGAAAATCATATAGGGACAGGAAGAATAATATACAAAAGTTAACAACAGGGAAGAAAGGATGGGGCAAGCGTGTTGGAGATTGGAAATTGGAGGTTAAAAAATAGAAGAAGAGACGTATTAAAATATATATGTCCTTTATGTAATCAAAAAGACGACGCTATACACATTCTACTATCTTACCCAGGAAATGAAAGAAGAAAAATTTTTATTCTGGAGCCATTATTAAAACTAAATGTAGAAATAGCGTATAGAAAATTGTATAGAACAGTAAATGGAAGAAAATGGAGTGAACTCTGAAAATGTTTGTATATAGTAAAGAAAAAAATGGAAAGGGGCGACTAAGTTATAAACATATGTAAATAAATAAGAAATATTAATAGAAGGGGAAGTTTTTGTTAAGAAATAACTAGAATGATTGTATGTAGTATGAAGTATATAGTAATAATTATTAATAGTAAAATATAGTTAAGGGTGGTTTCCTGAAAACAGAAATGTAACAGGGCCACCACTAAAGAATGATACACAAATTGTACATACTGTAATTTTGATGACAAATACATATACAAAATATTACTATTTCCAAGGTACGACAATTTCATTTGTTTTCGTTAATTATTTCGGCAAACAAGAGTAATTTCTTTCATATTTCTTATATATAGATTTTTCTAATAATTTCAAAGGCATCACTAATAAAAACAAAAGTTCGCAGATTTCATTAACCAACCCCCGCCTATAATAATAAAAAATTAAAAAGTGGGGGGAGGGGAGAATCATCGAACCCATGAGTGAAATGTTCGTGATTATTACTGTGAGCATAGTTGGGAATGTTAACTACTTCATAATCGCTTCCTCTTTCCATGCGGCCTAATCTCCAGACAACAATGCAATTTACAGTTGATAATCGCTTTTTCATTCCATGCGGCCTAGTCTCCAGACAACAATGCAATTGATAGTCGAAACTATTCACACATCAATATGAGGCCAGTGAGTTGTTTGAAATTGTAGTGAATAATACTTAATATGTCGTTACAGAGAATTTGATTAATTTGGAAAATAATACCACAGTCAAGTACTTCAGAATTAGACTATTTAAATTAACTATTTCTATCTTTATACTTCCCATATCTATTAATCACACCCATTTCTGTACGAATAATAATTTCTGATTAAATTAGAATTTAATTTCATATTTCGTTAAGCTTTTACAAGTTAAAAAAAATTAACGTGAATCTTTTCCAAGTCAATGTTATACCGAATTCATAGGTATACCTACAGCAACTGTTTTTAATATGGCCCCCTTGGACAAAGATAAAAATCATTTAAATAAAAAAATTAAAATGCATTATTCATTTATTAAATAATGCAGCCACCGGGCCTAGCTCAGTCGGCTGAGGCGCTTGACTGTCGATCCGGAGTTGCGCTCGGAGCGGGATCGATTCCCACTTAGGCTGATTACCTGGTTGGATTTTTTCCGAGGTTTTCCCAAACCATAAAGCAAATACCAGGTAATCTATGGCGAATACTTGGCCTCATTTCGTCAAATACCATCTCGCTATCACCAATCTCATCGACGCTAAATAACCTTGTAATTGATACAGTGTCGTTAAATAACCAACTAAAAAAATAATACGTCATTGTTATTGCTGGAATTGCCTATATAAAGAGACCACATCCCGGATGGTTGGTTGATTTCTTTTAGGAAATGCTGTCATGCACATCCTCTTAACTTATAAAAAATTGAGTTTAGATTCGCCAACATAATCACTTAGTATACCTTATGCTGCGCATTCCATTTGATCTATGTTGTAATACAAGCATGACCTGGCTCTTGAATTAAAGTTCTGTAACCAACGAATGCACTGCGGGTGGCATCCACGCAAAGCTCATAGGGGACAATGTTGCAACCTTTGTTACAATAATTATGTCTCTGGAGTAGAACGGAAAAAAAAACGCCCCATGTTAAAAAAAAACAGGGAGAGGGGAATTCTAGTGTTCTGATGTCCTAACCAATATACCATAACATTTTAACTAGATTTATACTTTCTCATTACACGAAGTAAGCTTACTTAATTACCTGGCTGATTGGTTTTATATTGATTACTGTTTGATTGCTCGATTTAATGATTGAACTGATTTCTTTGGTAACGTAAAGATTGACTGCATTAAGAAGCTTGCTTCATCTAATTGATAGGTTGATTGATTTAATATTGGTTGCAGAAGTTAAGTTGTAAAAAAACAAGCCTATAAGGTTCGACACAATCTTCCGTCCTAAAAATACCTCGGGACTAATAGAAAATCTATCAGACCACCAATTCTATTGATCACTGTATCACTCTCGAGATATGCTGACGCACTGAAGAACACTTTGGAGAAAAAAAAAATGCCCAGAAGAGGAAGTGACGTATAACACACAATGTAAGAGGATAAAACCCAACGCTAAGCATCAGACCATAAGAATCTCAAGACAGTCGAATGTGTTTTGCAATCACCTGGACTCGAAATAGCTCCTTGAATTTCGTATTTAAGAGTATTCATCAACGAAACCGGGCACGAATCTCAGGCGCTACACGTGGTTTTGATTCCCGCTTGGGTGGTTTACCAAGTTTGGTTTTCGCCTATGTTTATGTGACCTATAAGACCAATGTCAGGTAATCACATGACAAATCCAAGGCTTCACTTCATAAAATATCATTTCCCATCACCAATTCCATCGACGTTACATAACGCAACTTATTTGATACAGTGTCATTAAATAACATACTAAAAAAAAAAAAAAAAAAAACAAAGGAACATCAAAGCGTGAGCTGGCCAAAAAGATGTGGAGGGAGTAGATTACTGTAGCCTAGCAACAGATTCTGGCAATTTAATCCCATAATGTGAACGGGGAGATAATAACAACTCCCAATAGACACATAACCTGGTATCAGGACAGCACAGGTGACACGGAGAAGAGGGTCTTGGAAGTTTATTGCTTCCCTTCGTCGAAACAGAAACATTTAAACGAAGTAAAATTTCTACTTTATTTAAACAATATAGTAATAATGATAATAATAATAATAATAATAATAATAATAATAATAACAATAATATACCATCTACGAGTCAATTTATCAGGAAATGACGAACATGAAATACAACAATTTTAGTGCTAGTCTGTCTGTGTACAGCGATTTCTACTAAACTATTGGACGGATTTTGTTCATATTCAGTATCTACGAGTCAATTTATCAGGGAATGATGTACATGAAATATAATAATTTTAGTGCTAGTCTGTCTGTGTACAGAGATTCCTACAGAACTATTGGACGGATTTTGTTCATATTCAGTATCTACGAGTCAATTTATCAGGGAATGATGTACATGAAATATAATAATTTTAGTACTAGTCTGTCTGTGTACAGAGATTCCTACAGAACTATTGGACGGATTTTGTTCATATTCAGTATCTACGAGTCAATTTATCAGGGAATGATGTACATGAAATATAATAATTTTAGTACTAGTCTGTCTGTGTACAGAGATTCCTACAGAACTATTGGACGGATTTTGTTCATATTCAGTATCTACTAGTCAATTTATCAGGGAATGATGTACATGAAATATAATAATTTTAGTACTAATCTGTCTGTGTACAGCGATTTCTACTAAACTATTGGACGGATTTTGTTCATATTCAATATCTACGAGTCAATTTATCAGGGAATTATGTACATGAAATATAATAATTTTAGTACTAGTCTGTCTGTGTACAGAGATTCCTACAGAACTATTGGACGGATTTTGTTCATATTCAGTATCTACGAGTCAATTTATCAGGGAATGATGTACATGAAATATAATAATTTTAGTACTAATCTGTCTGTGTACAGCGATTTCTACTAAACTATTGGACGGATTTTGTTCATATTCAGTATCTACGAGTCAATTTATCAGGGAATTATGTACATGAAATATAATAATTTTAGTACTAGTCTGTCTGTGTACAGCGATTTCTACTGAACTATTGGACGGATTTTGTTCATATTCAATATCTACGAGTCAATTTATCAGGGAATTATGTACATGAAATATAATAATTTTAGTACTAGTCTGTCTGTGTACAGCGATTCCTACAGAACTATTGGACGGATTTTGTTCATATTCAGTGTCTACGAGTCAATTTATCAGGGAATGATGTACATGAGATATAATAATTTTAGTACTAGTCTGTCTGTGTACAGCGATTCCTACAGAACTATTGGACGGATTTTGTTCATATTCAATATCTACTAGTAAATTTATCAGGGAATGATGTACATGAAATATAATAATTTTAGTACTAGTCTGTGTATAGCGATTTCTACTAAACTATTGGACGGATTTTGTTCATATTCAGTGTCTACGAGTCAGTTTATCAGGGAATGATGTACATGAAATATAATAATTTTAGTACTAATCTGTCTGTGTACAGCGATTCCTACAGAACTATTGGACGGATTTTGTTCATATTCAATATCTACTAGTCAATGTATCAGGGAATGATGTACACGAAATATAATAATTTTAGTACTAGTCTGTCTGTGTACAGAGATTTCTACTAAACTATTGGACGGATTTTGTTCATATTCAATATCTACGAGCCAATTTATCAGGGAATGATGTACATGAAATATAATAATTTTAGTACTAGTCTGTCTGTGTACAGAGATTTCTACTAAACTATTGGACGGATTTTGTTCATATTCAATATCTACGAGCCAATTTATCAGGGAATGATGTACATGAAATATAATAATTTTAGTACTAGTCTGTCTGTGTACAGAGATTTCTACTAAACTATTGGACGGATTTTGTTCATATTCAATATCTACGAGCCAATTTATCAGGGAATGATGTACATGAAATATAATAATTTTAGTACTAGTCTGTCTGTGTACAGAGATTTCTACTAAACTATTGGACGGATTTTGTTCATATTCAATATCTACGAGCCAATTTATCAGGGAATGATGTACATGAAATATAATAATTTTAGTACTAGTCTGTCTGTGTACACCAATTTCTACTGAACTACTGGATGTAATTGGTTCATATTTAGTATCTACGAGTCAGCTTATCAGACAAAGATTTACATGAACTATTATAGTGTTAGTTGGAAGGCCAGAGGGGAAAAGACCTTTGGGGAGGCCGAGACGTAGATAGGAAGATAATATTAAAATGGATTTGAGGGAGGTGGGATATGATGGTAGAGACTGGATTAATCTTGCTCAGGATAGGGACCAATGGCGAGCTTATGTAAGGGCGGCAATGAACCTGCGGGTTCCTTAAGAGCCAGTAAGTATTATAATCACTTCTGATGAATAAATCAATACACTTGCATAGAAAAGACAAAAATTCCGACGAACTGGAAATCTATCCCAACGATTTTTTTTTTATTTTGTTTCTTGCATAAGGTCAAGAATATGTTACGGGTAACAACTGTCGAGCATGTCTCCAAACGTTTATTTTTCGGGTAAATTAATTAGCATATGCTGAAGGATTCCTGCGTTTCGCTGAAAATTATTTCAAACATCACCAAATGGCAAATATGAGGAACTATAGAGTCCTTCAATAAAATAAATTTTCTTACTTCTAAAAACAAGTACCATATGCCGGTGAACATGTAAAGAAATGTTTCATTTAAAGGCACAGGTTTTTTCGGTGTCATGTAACTAATTTACTATTAACGTGTTTACCACTTTTATACGTAGAGTTACTTAAATATAAAATATCAAAAATTATTACGTTATAAACAGTTACAAATAAATTTTCCTAGTGTTATTTTCATTTACCTATTTAAATCATACACTTTATAAATGAAACCAAATATCTTAATTTTGGAGTTATAGATAATAATCTTGTTCTGCAACCCAGAAATAAGTACATATAAAATGGTGTTTTTAAGAACGCGTTTTGATTAACTGTTGGAGAAAAGCACGTGAAATACTTGAGATGTGAAATTAAATACAGTGTCACCTTGGTGGCATTTCTTGACAGATGACATACACATCATATCCAGCCAAAATACGCCCTCTTGTTCTTCACTCTGTACACAAACATAAACCAGAAACGCAGACACAATAGAACAGGTATCGATAATCGATAACAATCTTCAAATATCGATAAAATTGGCATTGTCACGTGTACAAAGTTAAACCATTTTGAACAGCTGAAACTAGACAACTCGAATTGTGTGATCAGCTGTAGGCCTAAGACATTAAAGTAGCCATGGCGACGCTTTCATTTAAGCGGAGATCTCCTTTAAGAGACGACGAGACACTGAAAACTGCTGCTTAATTGACTATCGCTCGAATGCTGTTTCATGCCAATTTGTCCACTAGTAATTCGTTTTGCTCCGGCACTCTCCATGTTAATACTTCACGAGCTTCTATGTACATTTAAGCAGGGCATGCCGCCGTCATTAACACGGCCCCAACGAAAACTGCATGTACATCAAGTTACAAAATACCGCCTTACTGAATCCAGCAACACAAACTGGTATGTATTACTTTATCTCTTTATGCATCTATTTGCACATTTACTAATCTATATATGCAAATTTACTTACTTACTTTCATTTACTTACTTATTAACTTTTACTTCCTTTATTTACTCATTTGATTTTATTATTTATTTCTATAATTATTGATTTATTTTTGTAAATATTTATTTTTGTAATTATTCAATTATTGATTTATTTTTGTGATTATATATTGTATATGAAGAAGTAAACGGCAAATCCAGTGAAGGCAGTAATCGAAGAATTGACATAATTGCATTTAAACCTCCCTCTCTTGAAGGTTACATCATAGACCCTACTGTGAGATTCGAATCGCACGAACACCAGCCAGAAGAAGTACACGAGGAGAAAAGGAATATATATAAACCTTCCATCAGTTTTTATAAGGACAAATACCATCTGGAATCCATCGTCATTACGGGACTAATGATAGGAGCCCGTGGAACTATACCCCGGTTCCTAGTCGACTTCTGTAAATCTTTTGGCCTGCATAAAAGTATTTTAAAAGATCTAACAACTGCAGCACTCAAAGGCTCAATAGCTATTTTCAGGCATCATACATATGGACCATGACTAATTCGCATCTCCTTGACGTTACTTCGTTTAATATAATGTGTTTCAATATAATTCAAATTGTTTATTTTTCACTCTAACAAGTTATCACTAAGCCTCAAGGCAGTTACTCTATTGTATCATGGTACTCTTTGTCGATGGCAACCTGTAGTGGTTACAGGAAGAAATTAAATCAAATCAATTATTTTTCACTTATTTTTATAATTATTCAATTATTTATTTATTTTTGTAATTATTAATTTATTTCTGTAATTATTTATTTGTTTACTCATTTTTGTGATTATTAATTATTTTTGTAATTATTCGTTTATTCACTTATTTTTGTAATTATTTATGTGTTTTTTTCACTTATTTTATAATTATTCAATTATTTATTCATTTTTGTAATTGTTAATTTATTTCTGTAATTATTTACTTATTTTTGTAATTATTCATTTATTTCTGTAATTATTCATTTACTGCTTTACTTTTCTTTCTTTCTTTCTTTCTTTCTTTCTTTCCCTGAGTTTAACCTCTCCCTTGTAGGTTCATTTACACGACCCACGCCACACGGGCCTTGCAGGGCCGCGACCTGTCCGGAGAGGAATTAAACTGTGGATCACATACATACTTTTTTGACCACACAATGACATGGAGGGCCTCCCCGGATGAGGGATCAGCTCAATGCCAGGGCCACCTCCGATACAACACAAACATTTAAGACATTACACAGCATTCACTCACACATATGAAAGGATTAAGGGAAGGTTCGCCGTCCATGGCCGAACTTTCAAGAGGTACAATCCCGGCATTTGCCTGGAAATAACTGAGGAAACCATGAAAAACCTCAGTTAGGATTGCCGGCCCCTGGGATCGAACCCCGGACCTCCCGAATGCAAGGCCAGCCCTCTACCACTCCGCTCGGTTATTTCTTTACTTATTTTTTTATTTATTCAATTATTCATTTATTTTTTTTAATTATTTATGTATTTTTTCACTTATTTTTATAATTATTCAATTTTTTATTTATTTTTGTAATTAAAAAATTTATTTCTATAATTATTTATTTATTTACTTTGTGTAATTATTCATTTACTTCTGTAATTATTTATTTATTGTTTACCTATTTTTGTAATTATTCATTTATTTCTGTAATTATTCAATTATTCATTTATGTTTGTAATTCGTTTACTTATTTTTTTAATTATTCAATTATTTATTTTCGTAATTATGTATTTCTTTATTCTTTCATTTATCTATTCATTCGTGTATTTACTTATTCATTAATTCACTCACTGATTCATTTATTTACTCATTTAGTACATACCATCACAGTAAAATCTGAGAAATGAATCAAAGCCAAATATCTTAAAACTGAAGAGATGTCTATATAGTGCGCCATAAAGTCTGGAATTATCTGAAGTTCTGGCCCATATGTAGCTGTCTACTCGTTCATCATTATCAGGCAGTACATCTCTCTTGACGATATGTGTCAGAGGAAGAACAATTGTTTGTATACATCTGAAGTCTGATTAGTGTGATATGTAGCTAGTCGACGATGTATGCAATGGAGAGGGAAAGGAACTGGCTACCCTACTCCATTATCTCCTGGCTTAGTTGCCTCATAAGTTAATATCACTTGTGAGTTTCAGACCTGTCTTCGGACAGTAGATTAAACAACAACAAAGTCTGGAACCAAGAGGGGAATTGTTTTCTGAATCATCCTTTACGAGAGCTTGATGCATAAAATCTTTAAAGTGAACAATATGAACGAGTACTGCCACAGACTCTGCAACTTCTAACGGAAGACGACTCTGTGTTCGGGGTTCAAATGTGCGAATGAGTTCTATTCAAGTTCAAAGAAATCCGTATTTCCTGCAGGGAGTGATGTTCTCCGACTATGCGAACTTTTAGATTTGCAAGTGATGAACTATCAAATTTTGGGGCGCTAGTAAAACATGAACCCCGATTGGGTGAATGACAGCAAG
This sequence comes from Periplaneta americana, assembly GCF_040183065.1. Classification (NCBI taxonomy): domain Eukaryota; kingdom Metazoa; phylum Arthropoda; class Insecta; order Blattodea; family Blattidae; genus Periplaneta; species Periplaneta americana. The sequence continues at coordinate 40,901,734 of NC_091124.1, read as the reverse complement.
GATCAATTCTCTCCAAAAATTAAGGTGTGGTGTGGTTTGGTTTATGGAACATGAACATTACTGGTCCACTCTTCTTCGAATCCAAAGTTCTCAGTGAAAATTACCTTTCTATATTGAGTGATGAAATAGGATCAGAATTTGGTGTAACTAGCCGTCCTGAATGGTTTATGCAAGTTGAGGGCACTTCTATTTACAATTTATTATTATTATTATTATTATTATTATTATTATTATTATTATTATTATTATTTTAATTGTCAAAATCTATAATTTTAATTGTCAAAATCTATATGCTAGACGCCATGAGCTAGATTATCTGTTCTTTTGTAAAGTCCTCAAAGGTGATATATCCTGTGACTCTTTCTTAAACAATATTACCTTACGTATTCCAACAAAATATATGAGAGCCCACAAACTTTTCTATATTAGAAATTCGAAATTTCTTTCACCAGTCTCCAGATGCATTAAAAATGCCAACATGCATGGCTGCGAATTCGATCCCTTCAATGTATAGACTTTGTTTGCTCTTGGCAACGATTTATCATTTGTATTATTTTAGGCATTATACTCAATTAACATTGTCTCATAGTATTCTTAGTTATCCATTCATCGTCATTATTGTAATTAATTGTAATTGTATTTATGTGTAATAATTATTTTTGTTTTATGTTTTTTGTTATATTTGTGCTGAACTGTAATTGGCCACTGGCTGTTGTACAGCACATTAAATAAAATAAAATAAATAAAATAAAAATAAATAGATAAAAATAAATAAAAATTATTATTATTATTACAGGAGAATGGAGAAAGTTACACAACGCAGAGCTGCACGCATTGTATTCTTCACCTGACATAATTAGGAACATTAAATCCAGAAGTTTGAGATGGGCAGGGCATGTAGCACGTATGGGCGAATCCAGAAATGCATATAGAGTGTTAGTTGGCAGGCCGGAGGGAAAAAGACCTTTGGAACGTAAAATGGATTTGAGGGAGGTGGGATATGATGGTAGAGACTGATTAATCTTGCACAGGATAGGGACTAATGGCGGGCTTATGTGAGGGTGGCAATGAACCTCCGGGTTCCTTAAAGGGAGTCTGTACTGCCTATTCCAGCAATGTAATTTTCATCTAATTTAGGTGCACTTTTCTCAGGACTTACATAAGATACACATTTGAAATTTTTAGAGGTTAATCTTCAAGTATTATTGTATGTAACCGGCTAAAATTACGGTCTTTATCTTTTATTACTCTGCTTTACATTGATGGGATGGCAGTACAGACTCCCCTTAAAACCCAGTAAGTATTATTATTATTATTATTATTATTATTATTATTATTATTATCATCATCATCATCATTTCAAATTATTATTATTAAAAATTATTATTAATATTATTATTATTATTATTATTATTATTATTATTATTATTAAATTTGTACACCAAAAGAAACCCCATAAAATTCTATTGGTGTGCAAAAATTTTTCTGATATCTGTATAACAGTTTCGTAGATATTGTTAATTAAAGAAATGCGTGTTATTAGCTTAGGCTAAGGTATTCATACCCTTATACATATGAAACATTACACGTCTATGGTATATATTCATCGGAACTTTATAGTAGAGAGGAATGTTTGTAGAGTGTAGGCTACCAGCCACACACCTGTGCCGGAGAAGTTGCCGCCTACAAGGCGTTTTATACGTTTAAGAAGAGAATTTACTGAGTCAACATTTGATTTGTAACACATGTTAGGTTCTCAGTAAGCTACAGCATAGTGATTTCTCGATCTAATATATATATATATATATATATATATATATATATATACAGTATACACACACACACACAAGCACACACAACAGGGCTTTCATTTCAAAACTTCCCAGTCTAAATAAATAATTATTTAAATTGAGTTCAATTTAAACTAAAAACACGTCAATTTAGATATTGAGGGGGAAGTCTGAAACCAGGCTTAATTGCAATTTAGATTTCATCCTCCCCGCCCAGCCACCACCACTTTGAAATTTCAAATGGCACCCCTATATTTTTATACTTAAATATGAAAGAGCATTCAATTCTTTATACACCTCATCCATTTGTTTTCGCATCTTTTTTTTTTCTCTTTATTTGAGACATTTGTCACACAGTGGGATCAACAGAGAGCTGCAGATCGCTGTCACACACTGGTTCCGATCCCAGGCGGCAGACTTCTACGACACAGGGATACAAAAGTTAATCCCATGGTATGACAAATGACTCATTTCTGGTGGGGAATATGTTGAAAAATAGCTCAAATATTGCTATATCTGTTCCAATAAATCTTTCCATGAAATTGTGTTTCTTACTGTAAACGGCTCCAAGGAAACGTATTTCTTACGGTCCTTGTGATTGCGTTTATATAAGCACTTCTTTTGACATTATTAACATGGTGGAAGAAAAAAAAATTATCTATCCCCGTGAGGATGGTTGCTTGTAAGATTAAATTGTACATTATATGAAAATAATTAATATATGCAAAGAATAAGTAAAGTGACATCAACAACTTTTTCCTTGCATTTTTAACTATGTCCTGATTGTGCCTATGCCTTATAAAATATTACCATGGCAACTAAAACTTACCATTAAAGTAAAACCTGCATGGTATAGTCAAAAAACAAGACAATAAAAGTGTAAGGAAAAAGTTTTTGATGTCACTGTATAACTATGTATAAATGATAAATGTAAATAATTAATGTAGACGATATGGAAAACAGTACGCGATATCCAAAGATATGTTTAAGGGGTTAGGTACAGCTTACAGCAGTAAAATTTTGAAAATAATAAACTTTTTTTCCTCTATTACTGTATCTTGTACAATAACGAAAATTAGTATGTGTAAAACACTGTCCTTCTGCTATATGATAAAAATAATTTTACTATTTGAAAAATATATATATTTCTTTTTTCCAAATTCAAAATGGTGGCAGTTCACTGTGCAGTGATGCAGCGTTTCCCTCGTAACTCAAAAACTACCCAGCATTCTGTGATGAAATTGCTTGAGTGTATTCATGCATGTCATATCTACAATATGATGCAAAATCACTTCTCTGCCTTTGATAGATTGTCTGATAAAAAAATAAATTCATTTAAAAATGGTCAAATATCAGTATTTTCTTCTAACATAAAATAAAAAAAAAATATATTATTTATTAAGGAATGTAGTTGAAAGAGCATGATACTGTAAGCATGAATTTCAGCAATAAAATAAGAGAGAACATGAAAAAGATAACAAGTTTATGAGTTATGAGGGAAACGCTTCATCACTGCACAGTGAACTACCACCGTTTTGTACAAGATCCGGTAATGGAGGAAAAAAAATGTTGAATATTTCCAAACATTTTACTGCTGTAAGCTGTACCTAAGCCCTTCAGTTCGTATCTCAATCTGACTGCGCAGATCGCAAGTTCTATCTCAAAATGTTCTGCATAGCATCCTATATTTTCTGCTCAATTTTTGCATGCTTTTACTAAATTACCCTGTATATCTATTTTTGTTGACAATTTTTACTGACTCTAGCAGCTTTCAGGCTAGGCAGGAATGGTCACTACTTTTAAGCATGAAAGACTAGATATTTCGTCATTAAGGGTGTAGGTTTAAATTTTACGAATTCTTCCAAATGAGATATGTAGACTGCGTTACAGGGATTAGTAAATTGCGGTAGGAGTTCATTAAAACTTGGGGTTGTACATTACATCCTCGTATAATTATTCTCGTTTGCGAACGTAGGAAACAACCCCCAAATAAATGAAACAAAGTAACAGACCCAAATGGTTACGATGAATAATATCCCAGTTGTCACGGTATTTATTTTCAAAACAGAAATTTATAATGTTTATAAGGCAGCCTACACATCCCACGATATAATTATCTTAACGCTGGATGACGTCAGTGGACGTTAGAATTTAAGTAAGAGCAGATGCTGGCACACGCCAAACTACCAACACTGATCAATTATCACATCTGATAATACTGTTTATTGTAGTTAGACTGTAGAAATCAGTACAACGCATGCGCAGTACGTACTAACCACTTCCAATCTAACAGTCGCTATCGCTAAGAAGATATATCGCGATATGTGTAATAACTAGAGAGCGGAATTTAGGCAAAAACCTATTTTTTCCTTGATACATACAAGCTTGAGATTTAATATTTACATTTTTCATGGAAATATATGTATAAATAAAGGAGATTTATAGTACCTAAAATGCCTATTTCGATGTTAGTGCCTATTTTTAAGTCTTTTTAAACTTTTGAATCTTTTTCGTACCTGTTTACTGTTTTCCTTAGGACGGATAACAACAACTCCTTCCTAGCAGTGAACAACAAAATAGAGAAGTACCTTCGGGCCACCCCTTCTGATTCTTACAATCTTTCAATCCTAAAATACTACTTTCAGTCGGCCTGGGTAGCGTAGTCGGCATAGCTCGAGGTTGCGGGTTAGATCCCGGCCCAGGACAATGACATTTAAGTGTGCTTAAATGCGACAGACTCATGTCAGTAGATTTACTGGCATGTAAGAGAACTCCTGCGGGACAAATTATCATTATCATTATTATTATTATTATTATTATTATTATTATTACATGTTCCTCTGTCGTCAGCAATTTAACACAAATTCCTTGGGTTGTACCCGAATAAGCATTCTCTTACATTCCAAGACAGATAACAACCCCTTCCTTTTTTCTCTTGTAAGTACAGCAGTGAGCGACAGAATAGCCACAATAGCTGCTGATCATCTACTGTGAAGTCGACCTGGTTGGCGAGTTGGTATAACGCTGGCCTTCTATGCCCAAGGTTGCGGGTTCGATCCCGGGCCAGGTCGATGGCATTTAAGCACACTTGATGTTATTTTTAAAATGTACAATGATCAACGTCAAACAACATTCATTCAAATGCCAACGGCCTCTCTAAGGGAAATAATTACAAAACACACGAACATTAACTACGCATACTATCTTGTAACTTACGACAACTTTCAGCCATGATTACTTTAAATATTTTATCATCATCATTGTAAATTTTAAAAATAACATCATTGACAAATTTTAAACATTGTATATTAATTGTAACATGAGCTATATGTATAAAATAAAACATTCGTCCAGTCTAAGTTCAAATTCAAAGATTATCTCAATATTCATCCTGTATCATGTTATATCTACATAAAGCTCATGAATTTCATGTATCACATATATTGTTCTCTATTTTCCTTGTTATTTGCATAATATACTATTATAGGTCCAGATAACATGTTTTGTTATATCTGAAGATGCCCTAAACGGCGAAAACGTTCATATATTGTTATTAAATAGCAAATAAACATTTGCAAGTTTATATGCCTTAAGATTGAAATTCATTAAATACTTATTAATAATTATGTCAGTAGATTTACTGGCATGTAAAAGAACTCCTGCGGGACAAAATTCCGTCACATCCGGCGACGCTGATATAACCTCTGCAGTTGCGAGCGTCGTTAAATAAAACATAACATTTCTACTGTGAAGCAAACTATGGAAATGTGATTGGTGAATGAAAAACAGAATGTCTTCATTTTGTGTATGCATGTGTAGGCCTACCCTTGTAAAATGTGAAATGTGTTTCTTTCAATTCTAGAATTTTGCATTAAATAAATGTTGAAACTTATTTTAGTGACAATCTTTAACAACAAAAAAAAACTATTTTTTTATTTTATAGAGCCTAAATAAAGGATTCTATGAGCTTATTTTAGGTGCCTAAAATGTCACTTTTTAGGACTTAAAATTCCCCTATCTAGTAATAACTTACATAATGTTTTATATTTTGTTTTAGTTAAATGGTCGAGCAGCCCTTACTTTCCGGACGACCCTCTTTAACGGAGGTGTTATCCTGTCAATTCAGCGTCCCACTTCTATCATCTCCATATGAGAGGTACTCATAAATGTTACAGTGCAAAACAGATGAAAACGCATCATGGGAAGAAAAGCTATTCCAAAAATATCACAAAAATTCAACAACTTTCTGTTCGAAGAATATATGTGAATTCTTTAAACTGTTTCGGTACTTGTGAGTCTGCAAATAATTAATGTCCAAAGAACTGAAAAATATCCACCATAAAAAGTAGCCCTAATTGCTTTCCATAGGATTTTAAGAGAAATCATTACATTTTTCATAAATTGCACGGAAATTATTTTTTTCGGAGGATTACTTTAATTGTTCATGAGTCACAGAAAATTTTCATGTCTTGCATTTCTAAAAATGATTTAAAACTCATCCAGGACTCCAGAAACACGCATTTGTTATCTACGAAAAGTTTCACAAATTCATAATATTATCTAAATGATCTGTAACTCACAAACAAATCTTTTGTTCGCACAATTCTTTACATTTATTCAAACCTATTTATTATATTAAAAAATGCTTAAATAGTTACAAAAATTAACTGGTCCACAGCTTTGAAAAAAAAAGTCTTCTGCAGAATTTAAGTTTCCAGTACAGCTCTCAACAAATTTGTTACAGCAAATCTGGCTTTCAGATAAAGCTCCCTGTGAAGAAGACTTGAATAATTTCAAGGGAAAAACTGTATCGATCCCAGGACCTTTCGCTTAGCGAACGCTCTACCGACTGAGCTACCCAGGAACTACACCCGACACCGTCCCAATTTTTCCTATTAAATCCACATAACTCAAGTGGACTGACAAGTGGGAACAATTTTTCCCTTGAAATTATTCAAGTCTGCTTCACAGGGAGATATACTTGAAAGCCAGATTTGCATAATAGTATAAGTCACTGTCGGTACGTTAACAGAAAACCACAATTGAAGACACACAGAGTTTGTGTGCACTCAAAGTTGGGATTCTGGCGCCTTGTCAGCTCAATTGAGCTGTGTAGATATAAAAGGAAAAATTGGGACAGTGTCGGGTGTAGTTTCTCAGTAGCTCAGTAGGTAGAGCATTCGTTAGCTAACCGAAGGGTCCCGGGATCGATACCCGGTCCCGGAACAATTTTTCCCCTGAAATTATTCAAATTTGTTACCCACAGATTTTATTAATTCTTAAATTAGTCTACATATTGCAAACAAAAATGTTAATTATTTTTTAAGTCTTTAATCCGGTCCAGGATTCACAAAAAAAAGTCCACAGATGTTTTTAATTCATTGAACTCGTTCATAGCTTACGAAAAAAAGCCTCCCGTTTTTTGTTCAATTCTTTAAATTACAATATTTACCAAAAAAAAAAAAAAAAGTAATATCCGGAAAAATTAAGAGCAAATTAACTGTAAGAAGCAACTATCAAACGTTACTGCCATTCTCATAAACACTGGAGCTACTTATCTGATGTAAGTTTACTGGTGGCAGGAATGCGAACTAATGATTTTAATAATGGTATCAGTAGGTTAACAAACAACGGCGCCCTCATCCCTAAACGGGAGAGATATATCAGATGGGTAACACAAAATAATAGCTACAGTGTTTTGTTTCGTGTAGAAAGCCACAAAACGCAATCAATTTGGCGGTTTTATACACATACAAGAAACTCGGTCACAGAAACCGATAGTGAAAAGCATGCAATCACACACAGTCATCTGTTTGCATGCAATAATTACCAGCTCGCTATCCGGTTTCAAGACAGGCCCTTCCATCAGGCATAACTAGGGACATTAGTAGCCTGCGTTTACATACAATATTAAGCTACAAGCTTGGCCACGCCCTGCTAACGTTTGTCTGAACTGCATAATTTATTCATGAATTTAATGCTCTCCGACATCCACAGAAGCAACAATGAAAAGTTCACTCGGAAACTGGAGGAGAAGGAAGCAATGAAATAATGTACAGTCGAGAACAAAAGTCGCAGTATCGAACCCGGCTCCGGAACAGTTTTTCCCTCGAAATTATTCAAATCAACTTTACAGGGAGTTATACCTGAAAGCTTGATTTGCATAATACACGTCACTGTTCGTTAACAAAAAACCACAATTTAAGTCAGAGTTAGTGTGCACTCAGTGTTGGTTGCTTGACGGTTGTCAGCCCACTTTGAGGTCTGTGGATATAGAGTGAAAAATTGGATCGGTGTCTGGTAGAGTTCTCGGGTAGCTCAGTTGGGAGAGCGTTAGTACGTTTAACCAAAGGTCCCGGGTTCGATACCCGGCTCCGGAACAATTTTTCCCTCGAAATTATTCAAAAGTCGCAGTGTTTGTAACACCACAGAAGTGTTTGAGCTAACCTCAAAGTAAACAGAAAAACATCAAACTGGCTCTTATAGGTTGCATATTATAATTATCACAAAATCACAGTATTACGAGGGCTATTCATAAAGAATCGTCGTCCGCTTGATTGTAACGAAAATGCCCATGAGGCTGCAGGATTGTTTGAAACTATAGTCCCGTCGCTCTAATTTCCGGCAGCCAATCACGTTACAGGTCGGCTACATTTAAACGTGTGCGTCTTGTGATTCGCTGAGGAAGAAGTTATGCATTTCCTAAGGCTCGATAAATACTTAATATAATCGCCCGCCATTTTGGCTCTTTCGTTGGCGTTCGCAGAAAGCACACGAGAACGTTATTTGCCGCTCAATTATTTGCTGAATTACAGTGCGTTTGATTTATTATCATAGAAGCTACGACATGATAATGTTTAACGGTGTGGCAAATAGATCCTTCGTCTGGTAGCTCGGCAATGAAAGAGCAAAAATGGCCTTGACTTCCTAAGACGTAGGCAAAGAGGAGTCACGCCGGGAATAACAGCGTCGCGACTATACAAACGTCAATTTATTCTCTATACAGAGTGAACAAATTACACTGGTCAACAGTCATTTTGCGCCAGACATAAAACAAATTCTTACAAATTTCGACCTCCTGAATTCAAAAATAACAAGCAAAATATTCTATCAGTTCGGATTTTCGAGATGCACAATATAATTCTTTTATATGCATCCTATTTAAAAAATCACCTATTTCGTGTGTAACTACTTTGTTTTACAAATGAAGGGCACACGGGAAAAACGATCAAGGTCCATCAAAAATCGAAATTGTGTTAATAATGCTATCTTATAGTGGAAAGGAAGTACTATCATGTGGTCTAGCTAGTAATAAGAAATCATCGTTCTTGACATTCCACTACGTCAATTTCTATTAAATACACACATATAACAAAGTATTAAGTGCTTAAACTTTAAAATTCGTTTTTCTCCGAACTTTCTAAAAGGACCTTGATCGTTATTCCCGTGTACCCTTCAAATGTGAAGACCCATTATGTGAAAACAATATTAGTATAAGTACGCCACCATGTTAGAAGCACTTGTACAAACGGAAATTATTTTATTGCCCTTTCACGAGTCTATTTGGAGGGGGTGAAACAGGTTCGCGGTATGAATTCAGTTGAGTTTACTTGATTTTACTTGAAATGTGCATTTCTTTCACTGTGAGCTTACTGTAGTTTATATTTTGCAATAGACCACCTTGTCAAAACGACTTGTACAGGGACATCATTTTATTTTTACTTACATTTTTATTGTACCTGAGTTGTTGAATGTACTTCACTCCCACCCCCTCTACTAGTAAACTTCCAATGGTTCTCCACACAGAACAGGGGACGCGTATGCAGTACTGAGTTATTGAGTATAGTACGTTCCAGAAATATGTTCGCGTTTTCCAGTGACGAAAGAGTTTTCAATATTGAATCATATTTTCGCACAGGTACTGTCGTCCGTTTGCCTACGTCGCATCCCGGTTTCCCCCACCTGCTTCTGTTCGCCCCTCTGTAAAGTCTAGTAGCTGGGCTGTCTTAGCTCTTTTATGAAAACATTAATTTCTGTTAGGAATTGGACGTCTACGTAATATTATACAACTGTTTAAAATAACTCAAATTAGACGGGCCTCGTTAAGTAATTAACTGTCATGTTATTCTCCCTCCTTTCTACGACCCTACGACAAAACCACTTGGACGGAGAGTAGATAGCATGTCTGAGTAATGTTATCTTTTCGGATCGGGCAGAAGTGAAGATTGAATTTACAGTACGTAAGGTACTCTTTTATAGAGTAGGTACAGAATTATTTCAACATGAGTTACTAGTACGAAGGACGAAACTGGCAATTGGAATTAGGTACAATAGTCTATAGTGCGATAATATGCACAAAAGAACTGAAGCCTGTATAGAAATAAACGGCCACCATTTTCAAAAATGTGTTTAAATATCCATATTATGATTATTTTTCAATTTAACTTCATTCTCTATATAGTACGCTAATGTGCTATAATAGTACAATATACACTGCATAATGAATACGTCCGAATGGATAGCTCAATTCGTGAGTAAAAACACTAAGTGTTAATACAGTACTGTATTTTGATTAAACAAAAATCTAATGAAAATTATCAAACTCAAAATCGCGATACTTCCTAGTTTATGTAAATGGATTAACTACTTTTCGTCCCTCCTATACCTAGTAGAGTGATTTGTATTTTACGCCAGTATCATCGAACTCCAATCTTGGAGGGGGAGCAAGCGGTGTTTCCGGTTGTAGACCTTAATCCAAGGATATAGCCAGGTTAATATTAAAAATGTTAGTAAAAATAAAATGATGTCCCTGTACAAGCAGAAATTGTTTTATTGCCCTTTTCGGTTCCATTTGGAGGGGGAGAAACAAATTCGCTATAAGAAATCGCTTCAGTTTAACAGGAGATTTCCGTGGTGTTAGTATTCTATGTTAAGACGTGTATTTCTTTAAAGTGTGCTTTAATGATAATATTCAAATTACGAATGGTTTATATTTGCGGATTTGAAGGTTGTAGCATTGATTCTTGCTACACAAAATTTTGCTGCTTTCTGTGCGAATGGGACAGTCGCACTCGGATTAAGCATCATAAAATAAAACGACAATCACTAGAGCCAGGGAAGAAAAATATTATGCATCAACTCCTTGTATCTCAAAGTAAAGTAATTTTACCCCCTTCACACATTAAGTTAGGGTTAATAAAGAATGTTGTTAAAGGAATGAATCATAAAACTGGAGCATTTAAACATATCCTGGCAAAATGCCCTGCTCTTAGTGACTCGAAAATAAAAAAGGTAGTTTTCAATTAACCACAAAAAAAAGGTAGTTTTCAATTAACCACAAATTAGAGAAATAATGAAGGACAATCACTTCAATCTTTGTTGGAAGGAAAGGAGAGAGCCGCCTGGATTGCATTCAAGGAGGTTGTATAAAATTTTCTGGGTAACCGTAGAAGTGAGAACTATGAAGGACTAGTGTAAAATTTACTGTTGGCGTATGAAATTATGGGTTGTAACATGTGCCTGAAAATGCACTTCCTTCGTTTCCATCTTGACTTTCCCCCCCCGAGAATTGTGTCGATTTCAGTGATGAGCATGGTGAGCGCTTTCAACAAGAAATTTCAATCGTGGAAAAAAAGATACCAAGGACAGTGGAGTACCAATAAGCTAGCAGACTATTGTTGAACTTTATCTCGTGATGTACCTGATTCCCAGTATGAAAGAAAATGCAGAAAAAGCTGTGATCTTCTGAACAACCTTATTGTCATTATATAAAGCAGTATTTTGAATAGATATAAATTCGAAAATTTATCAAAAACCGTAACCAACAACTGTTTTTTATTGTCATATTCGTATTCAGGAAGCTCAAATTATAGCCTATAGGTAACATGTATCATATGCCCAGCGCAAAAAAAAAAAAAAAAAAAAAAAAAAAAAAGTTAAAATTTGTTACGCAGTGTTATCGGTGTCCCGTGGAAGAGATCAAGTTGCAGCAGCCATCGTTCTTATAGGGGAGAGTTGGGTAGTATCGGACATCGGGTAATATCGGACAGTGCGTTTCTTTCATCTACCACCAGATGGTAGTACCTGAATAACATGGTTACGTTTCTATATGCGACATCACAGAAACGTAACCATGTCATTCAGGTACTATCATCTGGTGGTAGATGAAAGAAACTCACTGTCCGATATTACCCGATGTCCGATACTACCCAAATCTCCCCTAATGTCGGTCATAAGTAAGACTGTGAATTGGGGAGTAATAGTGAAAATGTAAAAATATAAATGGCTATAGCCCGGGAAAACCTGTTCCATCAGTGTCTGTTCACGTGAAATCATCGGAGTTTGAACTCGTCTCTTCTGCATGGAAAGCGGACGCTTTGACCATCCTACACAGCATCTCACATCACAGAACTGAGCTGTACATAGCCCGCTATTGCACTAAGCCACTTCGGCTCCGTCAAGTCGTTCCCTGAGAGGAGAACACTCAATTTGATCCAGATTTACAAAGTAATCTTCCTGTCGAATAGATGATTGGAAGACAGAAATAGAAAAGACAATTCAGAACCTCTCCGCTCTTGCCGCGTTTTGGCTAAGTGAACTAGACGTCAACGTGCCGTGACTCAATGTTTGACCCTCCGTAATCCCAATTTCTGGCATTAGCAACCTTCATAAGACACTAACTATTTCTGAGAAATTCTAGTAACCAAAATTTCTCGTAATTTCATTCTAGCATTTATTACGTCAATCATGAAGACTGCTGGACGCATGAAGTGACGCGGCATCCGTGAAGCTTACGCTGCGTAACGGCCAAGATTGCGTACTCGAAACCCGACGACGGCACAGATGTTTCTGTGTTGTCGACGTTTATCTTGAAGCAAAGTGCCAGTGAGTCCATATCGAAATCAGTCTTGAAATTTCGCTGACAAAAGGAACTTCTTGTAAGAATGTCACACACCAAAACTCAGCTGCGAGTTTCAACTGCAAAGTCCTGAGATCGAAAAAAAAATGGTAAATTATTTTATTTAACGACGCTCGCAACTCCCGAGGTTATATCAGCGTCGCCGGTGTGTCGGAATTTTCTTCTGCAGGAGTTCTTTTACATGCCAATAAATCTACTGACGTGAGCGTGTCGCATTTAAGCACACTTAAATTCCATCGACCTAGGCCGGGATCTAACCAGCAACCTCGAGCCAGAGTCGTGCAGACTGGCCCACAGCTCAGCACTGCGACCCTAATGCATCAGCAGCCCAGCCCACCCAAGACCAACACTGCTTGGCGCGGCCCGTGCGGTGATGCAGGGTGACGTCACGGGCTAGTTCCATGCGACACTGTGTAGCCCATTGCGCTGCAGTGATAAAGCAGCCCACGGGCTGGGCCATTATGCACGACTCTGCCTCGGACATAGAAGGCCAGCAGTCTGCCGACTGCGCCACCCAGGCCAACACATATAATAATAATAATAATAATAATAATAATAATAATAATAATAATGATTTATAATAATAATAATAATGATTTATTTTAGCTGGCAAACCAGCAAAAAATGTATATACATATGCATGAACTTACAAAGAATTCAACAATTTGATTAAGTGAGAGTTACATGTATAGAAGAGTTATATACGAATTAAACAACAAAATACTATTATTAATTAAACACTGAAATAAACTGTGTAGCAGAATTAAGCTAAAATACATAGAATGTTAATTTATTTCAAATAATATTAGATAATAGAAAGAGATTATTATGAGACAATTTTGAAAATACGCACTATCAGGATGATGTCTAAAGAATGAAGTAACAATGTAGTCAGTGATAGTTTAAATCAGTAAGATTGGAGTGAAATGCTAATAAGGTTATCTTTTAAGCTGTTCTTAAAGGTGTTTATTGTCTTGCAGCCCCTAACACTTTGTGGCAAGGAATTCCATTGACGCGAGGTGGATACTGTAAAAGATTATGAATAACAAGATGTTCTATGAAGAGGTATACTTAGCGTGCCACAGATAAGTGATCTGGTATTTACGTCGTAAATTATAGTAATTTGCGAACTTACTAATAAATAAGTATTCATGTAAAACTTGCATCAGAAATCTAAAAATTCTTACTGTTCCCTGTGTATGCATAACATTAATTCTAATAAAACAAAAGTAACTTATGACACACACACACACACACACACACACACACACACACACACACACACACACACACACACACACACACACACACACACACACACACACACACACACACACACACACACACACACACACACACACACACACACACACACACACACACACACACACACACACACACACACACACACACACACACACACACACACACACACACACACACACACACACACACACACACACACACACACACACACACACACACACACACACACACACACACACACACACACACACACACACACACACACACACACACACACACACACACACACACACACACACACACACACACACACACACACACACACACACACACACACACACACACACACACACACACACACACACACACACACACACACACACACACACACACACACACACACACACACACACACACACACACACACACACACACACACACACACACACACACACACACACACACACACACACACACACACACACACACACACACACACACACACACACACACACACACACACACACACACACACACACACACACACACACACACACACACACACACACACACACACACACACACACACACACACACACACACACACACACACACACACACACACACACACACACACACACACACACACACACACACACACACACACACACACACACACACACACACACACACACACACACACACACACACACACACACACACACACACACACACACACACACACACACACACACACACACACACACACACACACACACACACACACACACACACACACACACACACACACACACACACACACACACACACACACACACACACACACACACACACACACACACACACACACACACACACACACACACACACACACACACACACACACACACACACACACACACACACACACACACACACACACACACACACACACACACACACACACACACACACACACACACACACACACACACACACACACACACACACACACACACACACACACACACACACACACACACACACACACACACACACACACACACACACACACACACACACACACACACACACACACACACACACACACACACACACACACACACACACACACACACACACACACACACACACACACACATTTTTTTTCCCCGTAACTATGATAATCGTTGTGGAAATCCCTTCTGTATCGAAAAATACGAGTAGCAAATATAAGGAATTTCCAATACAGCTGGCATTAGCTTTTATAACAAACTATTCAATAACTGCAGGGATTTATCACTAAATAAACTTAAAGTTCCAAATAAGATTATATTTCAGTTGACAAATCTTGTGTTTCATATTGTAATTTTTGGATCGTATAATTTTAAAACCATTTTATTCTTTTATTGAAAATGTCCACAGTAAAAAATATAATTGCTCATACGACAAATACAATGACTATTAATATGCCAACAAGAAGCCTCATGTCATCTCACAAGGATAAGACAGACTTCAAAAATCAACTATGTTGATTATACTGTTTCTGACGGACGTTAATTGTAATAAATCCCTGATCACATATAACAATGATCAGCCTAACGGACTTCCAAGACAAGAACTTTGATCAATTTCTCTATGCTGCCATCTAGCGACAGCAAAAGAAGTCCTGTTATAACCGTGATTGAATTGCATGGAGTAGTACTTCCATCAAGCGGTCGTTAGCAAATAATAATAATAATAATAATAATAATAATAATAATAATAATAATAATAATAATAATAATAATAATTTACCTAGTATTTGGTTGGTTAATAATTCCAGACGGTGAAACCCTTAGAAAATGAGACACAAGGCATAATAATAATAATAATAATAATAATAATAATAATAATAATAATAATAACAACAACATGACCTTATAATAACAATAATAATAATAATCACAATATTTTACGAAATATTTGGTTGGTTAATAATTTCAGACGATGAAACTCTTAGAAAATGAGACACAAGGGATAAAACCAATGGTTTCTCACAACAAATGTTAAAATTAATGACATCATATTTAATAAATAGACAGCAATATGTTAAATACCATCAATGCGAGTCATATATTTACACTGCTAATTCTGGAGTACCTCAAGGCTCAAATCTTGGCCCACTATTATTCTTGATTTTATTAATGATTTGCCCAAAGCAATTAAATATTCAAAATGTTTACTTTATGCTGATGATCTAAAGATATTTAAATCAATACAAAATACGTCCGATCTAGAATTACTACAAATTGATATCAACAATATTGGTCTGTTGGTCAGCATGCTGGCTTCCAGATCAGGAGATCCCGGGTTCGATTCCCGGGCTCAGCGCTCGGTGAATTTTTCTTGAAGAAGAAGAATTCGCTGGGTGTCTAGAGTCTGGAAATTTGTATGAATGTGAGTGTGATTGTGAATGTGCCGGGTTAATATTAATTAACCAATCATCACAAATATAAAAATACATCAGGACTGTCGTTGGGCAGTAACCTGAACACACGTTTCAGCGTCACATTGTTGACAAGTAACTCCATCTGTTAGCACAACAATAAAGCATCTAGTAGATGCTATAGAGTTACCAATAACGGAAAAAAAAAAAAAAAAAAAAAAAAACATATTTATCAATGGCTTTTAAATAATGGGTTAAACTTTAATACAAAAAAATGTTGTTATATGACTTATACAAGGACTACATCTTATTTAAGAGGTAATTATACATTG